>NC_068938.1:139298077-139495577 GCF_016801865.2 Culex pipiens pallens | reverse complement strand
AGCTCTTTTGTTCTGTTTTCCCAATCGAATGCCGAGCGGAGAGCGTTATACACCTAATAGTTGACCTGTCAAGTAGAACCGCACGATTCGTGCGCAACGGCGTTCAACCTTCAGCACTTTGGCGCACTTTGAAAAGGTGAGAATGCGAATCGGACGTCTCGGTGCAAGTTCTATTTTACGTCTGTGGGGTTTCCCTCAGGTAAAGTGTCTTATTTAAAATAAAATAAAACTTAAAATAACGATCATAGATCAAAAACATAAAATCAAAAATTCAAAATTGAAACTGTTGTTTTTATAATTTAACGTTACAGAACCATATTAATTAATTAAGAAAAAAGTGTGTTACACAATCCTTTATATACTGCCCACCATTGAAAAAACGGCTAATATCCACTTTTGGCAAAAACGAGATATTAGCACCAGCTGGTAGAGGACGTTCCAACGCATCTTCTGGACCTTGAATTTTACTGAAATAATGTTTAGACTTGGCTGCCGATAAGAAAAACCAAACGGCTAATATGCCACTCTTATGGGAAATTGCCTTGACGGAGATTTTGTGACAAACACAAAAACGCGTTTTTCTCGGAATACTTGATTTGGCATAATAGCCGAATTTTCAATTATGGGCAGTATAGCAATTCCATTTGGGTAATTCTCTACCAACTCACACGAAATCGGGAAAATTTGCCCCGACCCTTCTTTGATTTGCGTGAAACTTTGTCCTACGGGGTAACTTTTGTCCCTGATCACGAATCCGAGGTCCGTTTTTTGATATCTCGTGACGGTAGGGCGGTACGACCCCTTCAATTTTTGAACAAAGCGAAATAAGACATGTTTTTCAATAATTTGCAGCCTCAAACGGTGATGAGATAGAAATTTGGTGTCAATAGCATGAGAGCATGAGCATGAGAGACCACCCATGGTTGTCCTTCTCCGTTGCTGAACAGGACCGTAATATCCTATCAATACAACCGACCATACGCTTGAACGATCTAATGGTGTTTCCCTTATCAACAGCATGTATGAATGCGTTGAAAAGATAAAACATCAAGATCATTAAAACTAGATCTGATGCAAATAGGTAACAGTCATTGGCCACCAACGGCGCCCGCCATGTCAGTTTGTAGATCTCGGGGGATTGGGACGGGAATGTTAGTTAGCACAGGTTGCTACTAAGGGTGGGTTCTATACGATATCCACACCCCCACGTGTGCCGGAAAACTACTTCTACTTGGGATTTTGTTAGTGGGTAAGGGTAATGGCCAGGATTCAACATAGAGGATGATGATGCGACCCAATAATCAATAAATTTTGTTTAATGGTGTGATGTATTATGCATTCTCAAGGCAAACAGTCGGAGGATGCGGATGAGATTATTCCCGGTTATTTGGTGTTGAGTTTAGCATAAATGATTCAATCTTAGACAGCCGGCTGTGGAAAGATAAAACCAAATAAAATGCGAAAACGCAAAACAACCCGGACCGAAAAACACACACAATCGGAAACGGCAACGAAAATCCTGCGTAATGACCGCGACGCGCACCGTTAAAATCCTCCAAAGCAACTGTCAAACATTCGCGAAATCACCCGGGTCGAAATACACACAATCGGGGGGAAAACAAAGACGGAAACGGCAACGAAAATCCTGCGTGATGACCGCGACGCGCACCGTTTAAATCCTCCAAAGCAACTCAGATAGAAATTTGGTGTCAATAGGACTTTTATTTAAAATTTAACGCCCGATTTGATGGCGCATTCAAAATTTCGAAAAAAAAAGTTCGTTCATCGAAAAAAACACAAATAAAGATGTAAAAACTCTGCCATTTCCCGTTACTCAAATGTAAAAAAATGGGAACATGTCATTTTTAGAGAAATTTAATGTTCTTTTCGAATCTACATTAATCCAGAAGGGTAATTTTTTTCATTTGAACAACATTTTTCATTTTAAAGTTTCGTGTTTTTTTCGAACTTTGCAGGGTTATGATTCAGAGTAAAACGTTATTGTAGAGCAGAAAATTACAAAACAATGATATATAAACATAAAGGGTTTGCTCACGTTTGCTTGTAACCATCACGAGTTATCGCGATTTTACGAAAAAAAGATTTGAAAAAGTTACTTTTTGCAATTCCGTCGTGAAACTACCTACATTTCCTGTCATTCTTGAACGACGAAATAGCCTACTTTTCTGTACCAAAAATAACAGAATCGAATAGCAACACTTTTAAAAATAAATGCTGAAAAGTTCTACTTTTCAGCACTGAAAGTGGTGCTGAAAAGTTGAACTTTTCAGCACTTGTTTCGAAAAGTAACACTTTTCAACATTTTTTTGATTTAAACGATTTATTGACAAAATACTTGAAAATTTGACTTAAAATTTCACTCAATGGGTGTTTTTCGGAATTGCAAAAAATGTTGTATGGAACTCGTTGCAAAACTTGATTTTTTCAGCACTCGTCGTATTTATCTAACTCGGTGAACCTCGTTGGATAAATGTACGACTCGTGCTGAAAAAATCCTATTTTTGCAACTTGTTGCATAAACTACTATTTTAAGGGTTTTAGCTCACTTTTCAAAAACTAAATTTAAAATAAATTTGCAAAAATAATATAATTTTTAACAAAATCGAAATTTTTACTCTAAATGAGATAAGAAAACAAAAAAGTAGTATTTTTAAACTTTTACGGGAATCTTCCACCCAAATAAACACATATAGTTAAAATGAAACAGGCCCAAAAAAATTGATATGTTTTTAAAATGTGATTTCAAAGATAAACAACACTCTCGCTCTAATTGGGTCCATCCCGTATGTATAAACAGCAAGCCGAGAGAAAAGCATGTCAAATTTGTCCCGCCTATTAGGTTTTACACCGTGACGTCATTTGACAGCTCGTGTGCACTGTTTACATGGCCTTCGTCGATTGTCGACGAATTTCCCCGAACAAAATCGACGACCGCATCGAACTGTGCTAAGTCCATGTAAACAGTGCACTCCATTCTAACCTCCAAATCGAGTCGGCGTGAAACCTAATAAGGCTACGTGTTAGAATTCCACGATAAAGGGGATTTACTCCGGTTTTCTAGAACAAAATACTAAATATTATTGGTTTTTCTGATAGTTTACCTGATTTTGAGCCGAATTGCATCATTACCTCAAAATTGACGAAATGACATATGGGACGGATTAGCTTCGAGCGGCAGAATACTCTTTATTTTATTTTGAATAAAACAAAGCTTGATTCTTTTAATTTCTTTCAAAACTTTACCTTTCAAATTAAATAGCAGTGAAATTTTTAGTACAGCGAATGAAAATATGACTAAATTTAATTTGTTTCTAAAAAAACTAAAAACTCCGAACATTTCTTCAAATGGTTCATATCAACTTGACATACATATCTAGATTTTTTTTGAAAAGGACCTATTAGCTATTGTCTTTCATATGTTTATAGGACCTATTAAAAAAAACTCTGGATATATCACTGACGAACTGACGTGCCACGAGGAATTAGTTCAGCGAACCTGAAGGTAGGGGAAATATACCCATTTTAATCACTCTAAGCCGTTCTACCAATTCTAATCACTTTTGCAGTTTTCGGCTATTAAATCAACATTTTTGGACACATCAACAATGGAGAGTTGCTTGCTCACTTTTATTTGAGCTATTTGTTACTTCGAAACAGTCAAAAACTTTTTATGAAAGCTGCAATTCATGACCAAAGTGCTGATAGGCCGATAATAGAAATAGGCTGAGAAAGGGTATATTTCCCCTAGATGGAGTTGGTGTTCGCTGGAGAATTTGTGGTCAGAATTTTCTCAGAAATATGTATGAGGTGGCACGTCAGTTCGTCAGTGCATATATATTCAAGCTTTTTAGTTGAAAACTAATAAAATTTAATTAAATAGTCTTTTTGGATGAAATATTTATTAAGTTGTTATTTACAAAAAAATAAAAATTTCGACGGTTTTGTTCGAACGCGAATCAGTTCAATACGGAGCGTCGGATCGAGGTGCTCTTTGTTGCGTTGGGTTCGTATAAGCCCAAGGAAGGTTCTTACGCTAACTAATTGACACTTTGGCCACTCTGGGACCGATTCCGGAGCATCGGCAAATTTTATGGGAAAAGTTACGTAAAATCAAATTTTGATCACAGGAGGCTGAATAAGCAAAAAATCAAAAAACGTCAACAAACGAAAAAAAGGCAGAACGAAGTTTGTCGTGTAAGGCTTGTTTAAAAAAATGATTTGAGAAAACTGATAAATTTCACGAATTTATCGCCGTCCACGAAATCTTCTAAAATCACTAACCCTATACTGCCCCTGATCGCATAAATGTCCCATATGCACTTCCATCGTTTTTGAGTTATTGATGCAGTTTTGTTCAGAATTGCGAGATCTTTCAGAAAAGCCTATAACATCCAGTACTTTGTTCTAGAAATCAGGAGGAAATCCAGTTTTTTCGTGAAAACTTAACACGCAACCTTATGTGTGGGACAAACTTTAAATGCGTTTTTCTCAGCTTGCTGTTTTTGCATATGGGACATTTATGTGAACATGGGCAGTATATTAGTCATTAAACCAGGGTATTCACTCGCTTAATTCTACAGTAGTTCTTATGAATATTTTTATTCCTTTTTGAGTTTGATAAGATATTTTGAGAAAAATCGTTACATTTTCACACGAACAACACGCTGTCCGCGAAATCGTGAAATTTCACTAACCCTAATAATGACCATTGTCTAAAGCCCAATCATTGTGAAGATACACTGCCCCTGATCGCATAAATGTCCCATATGCATTTTCATCGATTTCGAGTTAATGATGCAGTTTGGTTCAAAACTGTGTGCTCTTTCGAAAGAGCCTATAACATCCAGTACTTTGTTCTAGAAATCAGGAGGAAATCAAGTTTTTTCTTGAAAACTTAACACGTAGCCTTATGTATGGGACAAACTTCAAATGCGTTTTTCTCAGCTTGCTGTTTTTGCATATGGGACATTTATGCGAACATGGGCAGTACAGTGGTTTTAAAAATTAAGATTTTGAAAAAAAGGGATTTTGGCAATTTTTTTAGGTAATGTTCATAAGAATACGAAAGACTTGATTTTTCACTCTCGAAATTTTTTTCACTGGAATGCTCGTCAATTTTCCCATAGTTTGCCTTTAACCACTTTTGTTATTAAACCTGCGTGTTTTTTTTATTTGAAATATTTTTAAAATTATAAATTTAAGACGAACATTTGAATAGGGCTTTAAAACCCAAATAAAGCGCTGTTCAAATGTTCCACTATCAAATTTAAATAATCTTCATGAATTCAAAAAAATAAGCAATCACACTGCCTTTTCGTCAAGATAATTATTATTATACACAGTTTAGCACCCATAATATCTCGTTAAGAAGAATCTCCTCACTAGCAGTGCCAAATAAGTCTTCTCCACCAGATTATGACGCGATCACTCTCCACCAACCCTCACAAGCCAACCACAAACTGTATTTCATAATCTCGCCTGCAATCGAAAGTGGTGAGATAATTCGGGCTTGGGCCGACACTCACGAATTTACTCATGACACCTTGCTCGGCTCAAATGCCGACCAGTTCAAGTCGTGTTGTTTTTTCATCCCTTTTTGACCGAGGCCGCCTTGCCGCCATCGAAAGGGTATTTATAACAAAAAGGCTTTTAGCGTGATCATGCTCTGAACGCCAGAGTCGGTCAGCTCAAAGTCGCAAAGAGTCTGCGGTGGTGGCGATCTGGTGGCGTGTGGAGTATTGGAAGAACTGTGTGTGGTTTTCCTGAACGATCTGGCCCTGGGTTCTAATGCCTTAGTATAATGGAAATAACGATGATTAGTTTAGTTTGTAAGAATAAAATTAGTCGAGTAGAATTAAAAAAACCATTCGAGAGTGAAAGGAGGTATAATGGACAAGATCTACATAGCTAACTGCAGGTTGCCCTTCTGAGTCCCTACACTATGATCGCCGTTATAGTCCACGATCAAGGTGATCTACTTTTCAGGTGCTCAACCACCAAGCGAACAAAACACTCGTCGTCACCGCCGGACACCTAACGGTCTTTTCCTAGGTAGGAACCTATAAAGTGTAGTGTAGGGCTTTTGAATCGATTGAGGCAATCAAACAGCGATTCACGGTTGTGAAGTGCCCTGGAGAACATATGTTCCGGCCGCGTACAAGTGCTGCTCGGCTGGACTCAGTGGTGATTGTTGAGGTTGCAGAAGTGCTAGGTATCAGGTTATTTATTTCCTCGTTGATAATGCTCCAGAACTATTGGCTTTGGATAAAGAGTTGAGTGGGCCTTCATTCTTTTAGCGTGATCATCTGGAAACAGTAGGTCTACGCTGAGTCAGGATTCATAGAGTTGATTAGCTTTTTCAACAAGTTTGGAGGTTCGACTGTACCCCGGATCGGTTTTGTTCTCATGTGAAAATTCACCACGTACCACGTATTTGTACTCTCCTCAACCGAAAGACCAACGACCATCCAGCTATGGCTAACGAAATTAAGTTATTTTTATTCAATTAATGTCAAGAATCTTAAAAGCTTTTGCTACACATTCATTCGATCTTGGGGCCATCGCCGTCTGCTGCCATGGGGGGAACGGAACTCCATAAGGTGTATTGAGATCAGAGGCCGTCTGGCCAACCGAGTTGCTTAGTTCCAAGTATAGTTTGGATTTGAATGGCGCAGCAATCCACAGTATCCCCGGAGCCGATCACATACGACGTGACTCTAAATTGTCTTGTGGGAAGCAACGGTCGGCGGCAGCATTCGAAGAAATGTTGATTATTCGCCCATTTTTCTGTCTCTTTTGCGGCTAAGAAATTCAATTTTAAATTCATTACCTATTCATGCGCGCTCCGGTTCAATAGGGAATCTCTCCAGAGCTTATTTATGCTGCAACGAGGGCTGGACTGACACGGCCCCGTGGACGTAATGGATTACGCGGCACGATGGGAATAGTTAAATAATTGCGCGCGCGGTCGTTGTCATCATGGGAGGAATGGGAATACAGTCAGGTAGAGCTAGGAGGACAGAGACGGACAAGGTCGTGAATAGAAGTTTGCTCTGAGTATTTTCATTTGATGTCTGAAAAAAATGTGAGAAGAATTAAACAAATCCACGGTAGATTCTGGCTGTATGAACCTATCGTTTTACCATGTATGTTTTTGAAGATTTTTGAATTTTGCATTCTTTGGGGCGGCTGGCGATAGGCGGTGGGCGGCGGGTGGTCATCAAAATGTATTTCTTTTGTTATTTTTTAAATGTCATGAAAAAAAGATTTAAAAAATCTTTGAAGTGTCTAAAACACCAAAGCAAATAAACTGACCCCAGACCAATTGAAACATTTCGATGAGTTTAGGATTTCATGTTTTATATAAAATATATTTGGGTAATTCTCCGCCAACTCACACAGCAGTTGCCCCGACCCCTCTTCGATTTGCGTGAAACTTTGTCCTAAGGGGTAACTTTTGTCCCTGATCATGAATCCGAGGTCCATTTTTTTATATCTCGTGACGGAGGGGCGGTACGACCCCTTCCATTTTTGAACATGCGAAAAAAGAGGTGTTTTTCAATAATTTGCAGCCTGAAATGGTGATGAAATAGAAATTTGGTGTCAAAGGGACTTTTATGTAAAATTGTACGCACGATTTGATGGCGTACTCAGAATTCAAAAAAAAAACTATTTTTCATTACAAAAAAAAAACACTTAAAAACTCTGCCATTTTCCGTTACTCGACTGTACAAAATTTCGGAACATGTCATTTGAAGGGAAATTTAATGTACTTTTCGAATCTACATTGACCCAGAAGGGTCATTTTTCATTTAGAACAAAATTTTCATTTTAAAATTTCGTGTTTTTTCTAACTTTGCAGGGTTATTTTTTAGAGTGTAACAATGTTCTACAAAGTTGTAGAGCAGACAATTACAAAAAATTTGATATACAGACATAAGGGGTTTGCTTATAAACATCACGAGTTATCGCGATTTTACGAAAAAAAAGTTTTGAAAAAGTTGGTCGTCATCGATCATGGCCGTTCATGGTCACCCGCGACAGACACGGACGACGAAACGAAGAAAAACGCAAAAAGTAACTTTTTCAAAACTTTTTTTCGTAAAATCGCGATAACTCGTGATGTTTATAAGCAAACCCCTTATGTCTATATATTAAAATTTTTGTAATTGTCTGCTCTACAACTTTGTAGAACATTGTTACACTCTTAAAAATAACCCTGCAAAGTTAGAAAAAACACGAAATTTTAAAATGAAAAATTTTGTTCTAAATGAAAAAATGACCCTTCTGGGACAATGTAGATTCGAAAAGTACATTAAATTTCCCATAAAATAACATGTTCCAAAATTTTTACAGTCAAGTAACAGAAAATGGGAGTATTTTTAAAACTTTTTTAGCGTTTTTTTTCGATGAAAAATACGTTTTTTCGGAATTCTGAGTACGCCATCAAATCGGGCGTCTAATTTTACATAAAAGTCCCTTTGACACCAAATTTCTATCTCATCACCGTTTCAGGATGCAAATTATTGAAAAACACCTCTTTTTTCGCATGTTCAAAAATGGAAGGGGTCGTACCGCCCCTCCGTCACGAGATATCAAAAAACGGACCTCGGATTCGTGATCAGGGACAAAAGTTACGCCTTAGGACAAAGTTTCACGCAAATCGAAGAGGGGTCGGGGCAACTTTTCCCGATTTCGTGTGAGTTGGTAGAGAATTACCCATACAGGAGATTTAAGACCAGTAAATTTGGAAATCTGTGTACTAACTGTTTTGTTATGATCCTGTTTTAACCAAAATCAATAAAAAAATAAAAACATTATGCAAAAACTGGCTTAAACAGTTGTCTGATTTTGTCCTGATTTGTCGGTGTTTGATGAAAAATAATTGAATACAATATTGTTTTCAAGTTAACAATCATAAATATACTTAAATATAATACCAAGTCTTGAAAAACATAGAAAATATTTAAAGCGTTAAGCATTTTAGGAATCCGTAAACTAAAACTGTAACAATTTTCCCCAATATGCTAAATTAATGCTGATATATGCCAAATACAAATTTTAATGTTTTGAGATTTTTTTTTTCAATTTTTGGAATTTCCGGGACAAAATATAGAGAATCAGGAATTCTCAGATTTGGAAAAACGCACTACAAAATACTTTCAGAAAGGCAGTACACTGCACATGTTCGCATAAATGTCCCATATGCAAAAACAGCATGATGAGAAAAACGCATTTGAAGATTGTCCCACACATAAGGATACGTGTTAAGTTTTTCGAAAAAAAAATTGATTTCCTCCTGATTTCTAAAACAAAGTACTGGATGTTGAAGGCTCTTTTGAAAGATCACACGATTTTGAACCAAAGTGTATCAATAATTCAAAAAAGATGATCAGTACACATGCTTCAAAATTTAATCATTGTCTTACAATCTGAAAGTTTTCAAAGTTTGAACTTATTAATTATAACATAAAATCTGTCAAACCGTGAATAATGGTGAACTGCAGGAATCTCATGATTGCCAGGAGCAAGAAAGGACCATACTTTGTTTGGGAAGGTTTTAGCATTTTGACAAAATGGTTTTCACTCATGTTCGAAATTCAATTGTAATGAGTTTGAATACTTAGGCGAATGGTTCTGAGTGCAACAAAAGTCAATTTTTCAACTAATTTGTGTTTTTTTCAAAAAGCACTGCAAAGATGAACTCATTAAAATTTAGAAATTTAAAAGTTTGGGAGTTTGACACATTTTATGTGCCAAAAATGTAATTTTTGAATTTTTTTAAAGCCTCAGACTGTGGCTCTTTCCAAATTTTAAACATTTTAAATGATAGTTTTTTCATCGTATCATTGTAAAAAAATGTAAAAAATGTAAAAATAAAGCAAAAAAACGAAAAAAAATCTGTAAAATTTAAAAAAAGGTAAAAGGTTCTTATAGGGGGTGATAGAATAAGCAAAATTTTTGAAGCATGATAAAACTAAACAAGATAAAACAAATTAAAATCAAGGGGCTGGAAACTCTAAAATTACTAAAGAGTACTGAGTATACTAACGATATTCCAGTATATTTGTTAGTATACTAATCGAAAAGCAATAAACTGTTAGTTTATTAAGATACTCTCAGTATATTGGTAAGTATACTGGCGATATAGAAAGGAAATAATAAGTTTACTAAAATATATTTTAATATAATGGTTGACATAATAATTATAGCTCTAAGAGTTTCCAGCCCCTTGATTAAAATACTAAAAATTAATCATGATAGCAAACAAAAAAAAAGATGTTTTTCATAGAAAAAAAAATATTCGAAAAAAAATTTTGCGTTTCCTAGGAACAATTACTTTTTAAAGTTTTTTTCACTCGGTTTTGATCAAGATCGAAGGGAAAGGGGAAAAAACAACCTGAAATTCAAATTTGAAGTCCGAATTGAAAAAAAGAATCACAAAATGATTCAAACAGGAGCAATTCTCTACCAAAAGCGAAAATGGATTTTATTTGTATTTTTTTATTTGGCTCAAACTTTGTGGGGGCCTTCCCTATGACCAAATAAGCTATTTTGTGTCATTGGTTCACCCATACAAGTCTCCATACAATTTTGACTGCTGTCCATACAAAAATGGTATGTAAATATTCAAACAGCTGAAACTTTTGAGTGAATTTTCTGACTTTTGAGAAAAAATAGGTACACGGAAAAAAAAAGATTTTTTTTATCAACTTTTTTTTTACTAAAACTAAATTTCCCAAAATACGTATTTTTTGATTTTCGAGATTTTTTTCTATGTTTTAGGGTGCAAAAATCTGCAACGTTTGAGCATAGAGCATAGAGAAACATGGTCAAAAAATCTGCCGCCGAGTTATGAATTTTTGAAAAAATAGTGATTTTTGGAAAAAAAATCAAAGTTATATGCAAAAACAAGTTTGACATTATTTTTTAATGCAAAATTGAATTTGCAATCGAAAGAACTTTACAGATTTTTTGATGAAGGGCTCCATTTTCAAGATATAGCCACCGAAAGTTTGATTTTAGCGAAATATTTGCAGTTTTTCAATTTTTAAAAATAGTGACCATGGGTGACCATTTCTAAAAATATTGATCACTCATGGTCACTATTTTTAAAAATTGAAAAATGGCAAATATTTCGCTAAAATCAAAATTTCGGTGGCTATATCTTGAAAACAGAGCCCTTCTTCAAAAAATCTGTACAGTACTTTTCGATTGCAAATTCAATTTTGCATTAAAAAATAATGTCAAACCTGTTTTTGCATGAAACTTTGATTTTTTCCAAAAGTAATTATTTTTTCAAAAATTCATAACTCGGCGGCAGATTTTTTGACCATGTTTCTCTATGGCTCAAAAGTTGCGGATTTTTGTCCTCTAAAACATATCAAAAAATCTCGAAAATCAAAAAATATGTATTTTGGGAAATTGAGTTTTAGTGAAAAAAAAGTTGATTAAAAAAATCTGCAATTTTTTTTTCCGTGTACCTATTTTTTTCTCAAAAGTCCTCAACAATACCTACAACTTTACCGAAGACACCAAATTGATCAGAAAATTCACTCAAAAGTTACAGCTGTTTGAATATTTACATACCATTTTTGTATGGACAGCAGCCAAAATTGTATGGAGACTTGTATGGGTGAACCAATGACGCAAAATAGGTTATTTGGTCATAGGGAAGGCCCCCACAAAGTTTAAGTCAAATAAAAAATACAAAAAAATAAAAATGGTCGAAATCGGCCGATTTCGGAGAGAGTTGCTTACAGTATAACAATTATCGAAAATTTGCCAAGTATGCCAAAATAAACGTATTTTAAATAGTCTACAAAAAATTATACAAGTGTTTATCCTGCGAAAATTAATTTTTTTAGCAATTTTGTTGTGCCTGTCTGATCTTTTTCCTGATTTTTGAGGAATTTTCTACTTGAGTGTAATTTGAACTTTTGGTCATATTTAGACCGTTCTTTGTTCACCACTGATATATGTAATATGATGTTGAAACAGATTTTTCCACCGTTTTCCATTCACTTCAAATGCTATTGCTGTTTATTTAAATCAGTTTTGTCTCTACTTCCCAAATTAAACTTAGATAAAAGTAACACTGGCTGAATAATAAAAAAGTATATTTTGAAATTGAAAATAATTATTCTATACTCTCAGATGACAAAATTTAAGATGTTTTCAAAGGTGAAAGAAGTTAAAATATAAAATAATGTTTCCCCGTTAAATCTGACCTTTTAGTAAATGATCTTCAAAAACTAATTTCAACGTTTATTTGAAATCGTAATTCAGATTTCAAAATAAATATTATTTTTGAATATGTTTGAACCTTTCAGAAAAAATGTATATTCAAACAAAACAAAACAATCATATTAATGAAGCTTTAAATTAACCATAAGATCTATTTCACGATAAGAAAGGCCGTGTCAACAACAGTAAAAAACAAAATGGAAATAAAAACATTAAATTCAATTGCCCATCAGTGCCTTCAGTATATGCCAAATCCGCAAGACGCTGAACTCATTCTTATACCCATTCTGGTACAAAATAAGACGGAGATTTTCAAAAATGGTCTCATATGGTTTGAAAATTAGATTTAGACCGATGTGAATCTCTTTTAAAGCCCCGCCACACGATAATGTCCCAAATGCGCAATATCCTTCTGCAACAACCATGCCCTCTGCAAATGTGCGAATCGAACTGACACACATATTTGCCCAGAAAGTGAATCACATTTGGGAATATCAATCGATTGTGGCGGCTGGATTTGGGCTTTTGGTTTTGGAAATCCACAAGAGGAAAAGGATTTGTGCACGTGCAGGGTAAACAAAATGATGATGCCTTGGTTATTGCTGTTGATTGTTATTTTCCACGTGGCACTCAACGTGATGCGGTCCTTTTTTTGTTTCGGAGCTGCTTTTTTTCTTGAAATGTTTATGTTTTTAGCACTGGTGCTGTTATTCAGTTTTTCAGAAAATACTATTTATTTTAATTACACTAAGCTGTCATCGCAAATCCTTGCAAAGTCAAAATTAATTGAATTTTTCCATTTCAACCAAAGCGGAATTACCATACAACCTATTAATGCATGTCAAACACAGAAATTTGCAATCTGCGTTTATTACTCTTTGCCATCGTTCAGGTCACAAAACATCAGCATAATTGTATTATACGAGCCATTTGTCGCCCCTTTGCAAATGGTTTGCAAAATTACTTCCCCTTACCGCAGCTTTCCGTTTGTTTGATTATTCTCTGGAAAGTAGCTCTTAATTATTTTGTTACTTAATTAAATTTAAATTATTTGAAAAGCTGTTATTTTTTTCATTATCAATATTTTAGATTTTTTTCGCTATTTAAATTTTTTTAAAGAAAACATTTGAAAAATGCCAACTTTTAACGCATTTAAGAATGAACGAAACATTGAATCAATGAAAATGTCGAAATTCCAGAGTATGGTCCATTTGTCGAACCCCGGAAAACCTTCCTCCAACACCGTACTAAATGACTGAGCCGCATAACTCCCCCTTAAACCAAGAAGTGACACGTCCTTCTAATTCGCATCAGCAGCAGCAACGTCACACCGTGGATATCCCCTCGGTTTTTCGAGCCAGCAAATTCTTCCCCTTCCTGCCTTCGTTTTCCGAAGGGGCTCTTCCATCAGAATTTTCAGACAAAAAGTCCTAAACATGTACATGCTTTTAGCATCACTTTTCCTATTTGCACAAAAATGCATACTTTTTCCCGCTTGTTCTGTTAGAATTTTCCCTCTTACAAACTCCGATACACGTCCCACTTCTTCCCCGAGGGTGAGATTTAAGTTCAAACAATAATAATTCTCTCTCTGTGTTATTGGAAAATCTCTTTTGCTCCTGCAAAAAGGGGAGGATTATTAATATGGATGTGCTTAGGCGTAATTTATTTTAATAATGAATGACACATCGCTCGTTCTCCTTCTCTTTGCTAGGTGGTGGTGTTTCTGTTTTTGTACCCTGCAACACGTCCTCGATCGTCCTGAATCAGAGAGTTTGGTCCTGCCATCAGCAGTGCCATTGGCAGATTCCACCACCCCCTATGAACCTTCCGCTGTCAGAGAGTTGAATTGTCAACGGAGGGGTTGAAGCCGTGTACCAATGTATTGTACACTTATTATCATGAATTTTATTCACCCTCAAGCTGCTGCAAGCTGAATGTAGGGAGGAAAAACTGATTTTTTTGCTATACTGTGGGGTGAACGACTTCTTGGCTCTTGGTTTTAGGTCGGGTTTGTACTCTTAAAGAAGGTTTTCGTGAAATGGGAACGATGCGAAGAAGGTCAACGACCTTAAGGTATTGATTTTTGGGATTCAAAACATTTAAGTTATGAGAAATCTGACTAAACTGTAGTACCAAACTAAGTAAATTTTGTTTCATATTTTAAATTTTACACAACAAAATCTTGTTGAGTTCCGTCAATAAATGCTGAGCTAAAAATGACAACTGCAGCTGCCACTTCTAATATGATGTCTGCCAAATTAACAGAAAATTTCGCTAAAACAGCAAAAATCATTAGCTTGTATTTTTGAAAACTAATTATTCCTAAATAAACTAAATACTGGTGTATGATGCAACTCTTTTTGGCTTCTTCTCCGAGGAATGCCATATAAAATCACTTGAAAATTGGCCAAAAAATTGCACCTCGATTTCTCGGAAATGGCTGAACGGATTTGGACACTTCCGGTTGCATTCGATCCCTCTTAGCTTCCGATAAGTCGCTATTGAAAATCTTCCCCGTAGCCCTTTCCTGTCAAAAGATATTTACGAAAAACGATTTGCAAACCTAAAACCGAAAAACAAAAAAACGATGAAAATTTTTCAAAATTGCTTCATTTTTGCATAACTAGGTAGTCTGGAATGTCCTCCATCCCTGGCTGAAACGGGACAAAAATCCATTGAAATTTGCCAAAGTTACAGCCACTTTAAGAAACCTGTTTGCATTCAGCCACCTTCAAATCGACTAAAACGAGGCCAAAATTAACCAAAATGTCGGCATGTTGCACATTTTTGGAAAGCTCTTTCAAAACCCAATCCACTGAGATACATATCTCGACGAATTATTAAGCTTAGTCGTTAATATCTGCGGTAAACTGCTATTTTTGACGATACCAATGCATTATCACATGCTGGTTCGCCCATCCGGCTAAATAACCCAGAACTATTATACTTCATTCGAAAGCATTTTTCTTCGTGCTTCGAATGTCATCTTAGGAAATAAAATTCCCTTTGTGAATCGCGTCCAGCATGCAAAGATTCCACCCGACCTCAAATCAGATCCAGAATAGCCTCAAAAACGTCTTAGCCAAGCAAAGACAAGTCAAGTCATCTCGGGAAATGACAATATGTTATGTGTTCTTAGATACCTATCCTTGAGCCATCGATCGACTCCGTTAGCGATACACTTTTTACCCTTTCTTAAATTTTCGCTTTAGCTACGGAATGTGAGAGCGGAATGCGAGAGAGGGAGAGAGTTTACGGAAATTGAGCATTTCCATTCGAGCAGTTTTTGCTTTTTTCTACAATGTATTTCTTATGGAGCGAACTGTCAAAAACTGCTCGACGGCGGGTGCTCCATTATGACTCGTTCGAGCACTGCATTAGTTTTTACGCCGTGACAGCATTAGACAGCTCGCGTGCATTGTTTACATGGATTTTTGTCGACAGACCGTAGGCGTATTTTACTTTTACTTGGATAGAATAGCATTCGATTTAGTAAGCCTATAGACTATATACATTATAAAGTAATATGTTTTAAATCCTTTGCGGTCGTATAAAGTGTCATGGTACCCAGAAAATTAAGCTTTATCATGTTGTTTTTTTCATAACATTATTTTTATTAGGTTCTTTTCGGTACTGGGACCTGGTTAGGACCGAGCTTTATCATTGTGAACAATAATATTAGTAATTTAGTTGAATTTTAGACCTGAATCAACGAATCGTCTATATATATTCAATGTATATTATACATGTACATTCTCAATTCATAAATTGGTGTATGAACCGAGAAGAGGAAGCCCTCATTCACCTAGGTGGGTTAAGTAACGTTTTTAATTAAAACTTTCAAACCATGGCTTGAAACGATTTTTGCAAGCCCTCTCGACTTCGGTTGAGAGACATAACAAATGCAATGAACTAATTGGTAAAATCTGATCGGCAAAACAAAGTTAATGGTACTGATTTTGCGCAGATGCATATTGTTTGAAAAAAAAAAAATCAGTGGAATCATGCCAAGAGTCACTTTAACATTCCAACGCCCAAGGATCCAAAAAAAACGATAACTTGAACTCACTGGTTCTCGGGCATAACTAACCCAATCAAGACGATTCTTTATTCTAGTGATCTGTTAAGATGTCTAGATGAGCTTAGAACTTTGTAGAACTCAATTTGATCAAATCTGTAATTTTAACGATCAAAAACATCGTTCCAACTTGTTTTTTCGCTTGGAAAAAAAATCATCAAAAATTCCGCGGAGGCAGTTTTATAAAAAATTGGAACCATGTTTTTTCGGTCGCAGAAAATACAGATTTAATCAAATCAAGTTCTACAAAATTTAAGGCTCATCTAGACATTCTTACAAAACACTGGAAACAAGGACCGTCCCGATTGATTGAGTTTTGCCCGAGAACCAGCAAGTTGAAATTACCGTTCCAACTTTTTTGGGAGGCTTGGGCGTTCGTGTAAGTTGAACATGCGTTGGGCGTTCCAGTGTAAATTTAACTATTACTTTAGTAAAAAAATAGTTCTTCATTTAAGATGTTCTTTACGATTTCACAAATTGACTTTTCTTTGTATTTTTTTTTTATTTGAATGAAACTTGAAACTTTGTCCTTGCATTCCTTAAGTCAAAAGAAGTTGAAGTTGCTTTGTTTTGGTTCCGTAACGAACAGCTGTTCTTTTGTGCTGGCGCCGTAATTGACAGCTCCCTTTTGTTCTGGTGCCGAAGTTGGCTGCGGGCGAGCTGCCTATAGTGAGATATAGATGTCACCCCACTGGTTTTTCCATACACATCTCCATACGATTTTCGGAGATGATCATTCAAAATGGGTACCTAAAATTATAAAATCATGTATCTTAAAAATAAATTACACGATCGATTTGATGTCTTGACCCAATCTTCAACAATGTTTCGGATTATGATTCGGAATTTTCAGAAAAAAAGCACAGAGCAAATAAAAAATTCATTTTGGATTTTTTAAATCTATTTAAAGGGACTAAAAGACATCTTTTTAGCTATTGTTAGGTAGTGGTTGAGAAAATGTTTTTTTTTTTTTGAAAAATTGTGTGTTTTTTTGAAAATGAGCAATTCTCTCATATTTTGGCCATTCGATTTTTTTTTGTATTTTTCAATCCGACTGAAACTTTTTTGGAGTCTTCGGTATGCCCAAAAAAGCCATTTAGCATCATTAGTTTGTCCATAAAATATTTCTCACAAATTTGGCATCTGTCATGCAGGAAAACTCAAAAATCTGTATCTTTTGAAGGATTTTTTTGATCGATTAAGTGTCTTTGGCAAAGTTGTAGGTATGGATAAGGACTACCCTGAAAAAAAAATGATTAAAAAAATTGGTGATTTTTTATTTAACTTTTTGTCACTAAAACTTTATTTACAAAAAAAATGATATTTTTCAGGGGACATCAAATGCCAACTTTTCAGAAAAAAAAATCTTTGACCGAGTTATGAATTTTTAATCAATACTGATTTTTTTTTTCAAAAAAAACGAAATATTGGTAGCAATAACATTCAACTTCCTTTTTCGATGTAAAATCAGATTTTCAATCATAAATTACTCTAGTGAAA
This sequence comes from Culex pipiens pallens, assembly GCF_016801865.2. Lineage (NCBI taxonomy): Eukaryota > Metazoa > Arthropoda > Insecta > Diptera > Culicidae > Culex > Culex pipiens. The sequence continues at coordinate 139,477,729 of NC_068938.1, read as the reverse complement.
TTTTGATAAAGTGAACCGTTTGCAAGTTAAGCCATTTTTTGGTTACTTTTTTTGCAAAAAGTTGCAATTTTTAATTTTTTTAAATTAGTTCACCTGTTTGCCCAACTTGGAAAAAAATATTTTCAAAAAGCTGAGAAAATTCTCTATATTTTGCTTTTTAAATATTGTTGATACTATCCTTAGTTCCTGAGATATTGCCATGCAAAGGTTTGAAAACAGGAAAATGGATGTTTTCTATGTCTTACCCAAACTACCCACCATTTTCTATTGTCGATATCTGAGCAACTAATGGTACGATTTACAATGTTAAAATATGAAACATTCGTGAAATTTCCTTTTCAAAAAAAATATTTACAAAATTTTTAAATCAAGACTATCAAAACATTCAATATTACGCAAATATAATGTTACTTCGAAAAATTAAGTTGGACTTTTTTTGCCACCAATATTTCAATATTTTGAAAAAAAAATCATTATTGATTAAAAATTTCGTAACTCGGTCAAACAATCTTTGCACAACCTGGAAATTTATTTTACATTTGAAATAAACTTGATAATATTTTTTTATAAAAAATACCGTTTTTAAATTTAAAGCTTCTTTTAAGTAAAATTACTTCGATTTTTAAGGGGTTTTGAATCATTCAAAAAATCTGAATCACATTTGAAAAATATATTTTTGAAAATCTGAGAATATTTCCTACAATTTTCTCTCTGAGACTTTAAAAATCTGGAAATTATTTTCTGAGATACAGCCTCACAGCAATGGAGCACCCGCTGTTGAGCAGTTTTTGACAGTTCGTTCCATAAGAAATACATTGTAGAAAAAAGCAAAATCTGTTCGACGGCGGGTGATTTATTCGAGTCGATAATGTCTTTTAGTGTCTCCTAATTAGCCTTTTGTTTTTTCAGCTGACAATATCTCGGAAACTATCGCTTCGATTTTTAATGATAATAAGTTAAACTTTTGCGAAATTTTCTGATCTCTTTAGAAAAAAATTCTACAATTTCATAATTTGGTCATCAATATGAAATAAAAAATGTTATCTATGTTTGGACAGTAGTTAAGCTTGATTATAAAATCTAAATATTATGTTTTCAAGAGATCAGAAAAGCTTCAATTTTAACATTGAAAATCGAACCCATAATTTCCGAAATATTGGCTAGCTAGGTGAAACTTTAAAAAACCTCAATTTAATTGATTCGATTTTTTGAGACTGTATCGAAGAAGCTAACTGGCCAATTTTCCAAGCTCTGTTTTATTCTAGAATTATTATACGGTACATTTTATCATAAAATTGCAGAGTACTTTTCGATTGCAAACTCAATTTTGCCTTAAAAAAAAAGTGTGTCCACATTTGGCACCATCACGCACTTTGACTCATTTTTTAGCACATTAGCCATTTTTGATATCAAGGTCAACATCATGTGAAAAATTGCTGGAGTTCTGGACAGGCTCTTTCTTTGGGTCCGAAATTTTATCAAAAATCCATTGGTCCATTTTTCCGTGGACCAATCGATGGTCCATTTTTCGATACCTTGTGACGTTGAGACGATACAGCCCCTCTAATTTTTTTCGATATCTTATTCTTTCATTTTGAACAACATTTATTTTTTGAAAAATTACGTTTTTTTTTGTAATTTTGCAGTGTTATTTTGGAGATAGTGGCTAATATGGCAGTGACGATGTATTTGAAAAATATTTTTATTATTCAACACACAATCGTCTACTAAATTTTACGAAAATCGGGTCGCAAAACTCGAATTTGATGATAAAATTTAAAAAAAAAATGTTTGTAATTAGATTATCCGAAGTCCCATGCAAACCTTCGGATAATCGTACTTCGGATAGTCGTACTTCGGATTATCGAGGCTTCAAATAATCGAGGCTGGACTGTATTGCCGTTCAACTTTTTTTCAAATTAATTAATCCTCTTATTATTGCATTTCCAGAGCCACAAAAACTACTTAACGCTCCATGAGACATTTAAGTATTTAAGCATTTTTAAAGATTATCGATTTTGTTTGAATTGAAAAAAAAAAACAGTGAAGTTTTTTTTTGTAGAAACTATCAAACATCCATTTCCTTCTTTTACGTGAATTACTCCAACCACCATTTGCGTAATTGCTGCCAACGTCAGATCCTTCCCATTGTTCCTGTCCCTTTCACCCAGCATCCCATCCCTATTCCCCTCGCAAAAAGCCTACCTTCAGCGACATAACCGATGTCACTCCGATTCGACGGCATTACAGAGAAATGCAATTTGCAGCGTGCATTATTGTTCTCCTTTTTTTCATCTTTCTCGGTTTTGCTCGATTGCGTGTATCAACACAATGCCGAGCTGCTGCCAGTGTCAAATTAAGGTACCGTAAGGGGGAAGTGGCCTTACAATGCCATGTCTGTGATTCCCCTCGCTCACTTTCTAGCATAAATCAAATCTACGCACGTTTCGCGCTCGAAATTCGCCGGAATCTATTTGATCAAATTAATATCAAATAAAAATCGTAATCCACCAACTGTCAAGTGCAATGCGGCTAGCAGATAAGCATGATTATGGTCCAGAGAAGGAAAAAAAAGTCGAGGGTGAGGACTTGAACATAAAACAGAGAGAATCTGGGGTGATTTGTGGGTGGTGCTGCCAAAATCTGCCCACTTACGGCATGGGATCTTGAGCGGGGCTCCCGGCCGTGGGTGGGAGGATTGGTGATGGGTGTTTTGACGGGTGCATGCTGCCAGCAGACGCCGAAGCGCGCTGAGGGTGTGGGAAATCCATATTGCCTAATATGTATAACGTAAAGCTCGGGCAATACGTCAAGTCAAGTGGGCTGGCTTGGATTTAGCATCTTTCTTGAGAGAAGCGGTTCTGGCGTGATATTTATGACTGCTAATGGAGGTTGGTTTTGCTGGTTAGAAGATGGAATAGGATGGTTATTTAAGATTTGCTTCAAGATGATCGATCTTAAGTTGATGAGAAAATGGGAAATAAATTTCTAATGTTATCTTATATACACTCATTTACTTAATTTATCACTGTCTTTATGGCTTTTCAAACATCGATTAAAACACAGTGTAGGAATAACGGCATATTTGGCACTACTTGCAGGGCTGACTTCGACTCCGGCTCCAGCATCTCAAGATTTAGTGACTACGACTCCAGCTCAACAAACGAATCCGACTCCAACAACAACTCCAATACAAAGTTGTTGTAAATCAGCCGAAGACACAGACCTTCCACTTTGGAACAATTTTTTTGTGATAACCATTGAATTTTGTAATTTTGTAGATTTTTGTAATTTGGAAAGGGCAAAACACAGATTATACACACACACTAAAAAAATATGAATTTTACACATGACGTAATCACAAACTTCACTTAAAAACAAAGCATGTAATCCGAAATGCGATGTAAAATAATGTTAATTATCACACAACAGTTAAAATTTTAGCCGCGCAAACAAAACTAGAATATTACATCAAATGAAATGATCAACAAAACACTTTCGATTTAATTTTACGTTTCGTTCAATGCACATGACTGGAGCGTGTACTTTGATGTAATTTTAAGTGAAACGAAACTTAATTTCGCGACGGTTTGCTTCATTCTGCTTGGCAGTGTAACAAACGTCAGCCATGTTGTTGTAAATCAAAACATTTCAGCGGCAGCGGTTGAGGCGAAGTCTTTCTTCAAAATTCGACCTGAATTCATCCGTAATGGTAAATATAACTGGTTTTTGTGTTTTTTAGATTGATAATTAATTGCTTCGATGATTTCACAGATGCTGTTCTCCGTCGGAATTCGTCCAGGAATTTCCACTTTGACCAGGCCGTAACAGACGGCAACTTCCACCAAACTTCCAAGTTTTCGAAGAAAAGTGATCTGGCCGTGGGGAATCAAAAGCTACTACCGAAGTGAACCATGGGGATCGGATCGAATCAGCCGGGTGGTCACGACCTGTTAGGACGAACTCAGCCCGGTGAGGACAATAAATGGCTAAGAGAACTGAGTGCGAGCGACCTGAGACCCGTCAGGAATTTGGCAACGGAACAACATCTGACCTTCGGAGGAATTCAATGATCAAACTAGAAGGAAAAACAAACTGAAGTGTTGTGACTTAACGTGAAAAATTGTGATGAGTGAAATATAATTATGGTGTTTTTTCAATAAAAAATATCGATAAAAGCGAGTATAAACCGTATAAACATGTTTCCTTTCATTAGTAAGAAATAGTCGATTCCAATAAGAATATTTTCCCACAAGAATAGCGTAAAGCGTAATATTACACGACCTCGGTTGGTTGTGTGGTTCGTGTAATTTTCAAATGAGACATAATTTTGCGTCTTATTTGACGCTCCAGTTATGTGCATTGAAACAACAGAAAATTACACGATTTTTTCGAAGTGTGGCATGTTCAGAGGTACCATGATTTTCTAACGTGAACTTTAAGATGATTATAGGAGCCAGGTCCATGAGCGAGGTCCAAGTTCATTACGTTTTTACGTAATAAACATTTCAAAATGGCGCGTTATGCATCATTTCTTGACTTTAATATTTGTTCAAATTTTCAGAATTTCATTATTTTATCAGAAAAGTGTTTGTTTTGATGATTCATCCCCTAAAGTACTATCCACAAAATAATTTGCATCAAAGCTTGATTAATTTTACAATGCCGACAATTTTGGAATAAAATGACAGCAACTTCCTTCGTTGCTGTGCACCCTTAAATCACAAAAATGGTTCTAAAATCTTCACGTTTGAAGATACACAGAAAAAAATGATGGAAATGGTGACAGATTTTGTGTCAAAGAAAATGATTAATTTTACCCCAGAAAATGGTTTTTGATGAATGTTCATTAGGTTCACATTTTTACACATTTTTTATGTAGTATTACTCAAAAAAAGAGGTAATATTCAACCTACTAAAATTTCAACATTCCAAAATTCAACTTTTTTTTCTGTGTGCACCCTTCAGCAAATTTGCTCAGAATGTCGTTTCCTACATCTTTTCAGAAGACACCGAAGCGCTTCTCGTTATCCTGCGGAAATAAAAATTGTGAAATACCCTAAAAATTGGACCACCCTAATTTCGACCATACCAAAAGATGCCCCTATCCAATGAGACCCTTAGTAGGAAATCAAAACATAGATTGCCAGATCGATTTAGTAAAGTCTGGCCAGTCATCCTGTTCATCATTTGACCGATCGTACACAGCAAAAAATCCGATGGTAAAATCGCATGCAAAAGCATGCACATCACCTTTGTGAGCAAAAGCATGTAATATTGTATGAGAAAACGTGTACACAAACAGCATGTACATATGAAAAAAAAGTTTCAAACTCAAAAAATAACACAGAAAAAAAAGTTGAATTTTGGAATGTTGAAAATTTGGTAGGTTGAATATTACCTCTTTTTTTGAGTAATATTAAATAAAAAATGTGTAAAAATGTGAACCTGATGAATATTCATCAAAAACTGATGAAAATTCAACATTTTTTGGGGTAAAATTAATCATTTATTTCGCCACAAAATCTGTCACCATTTCCTGATGAATATTACCATCATTTTTTTTTTCTGTGAATAACAACCTGATGAGTGTTACATCCAGCTTACCAAGTCCGCGCCCCAACCATCTAGGCCAGCGATTCTCAACCTTCTTCTAGGCTGGTACCCCCTGCCATGTAAATCAAGTAGGCCCGGTACCCCCGTTGAGAATCGCTGATCTAGGCTATCTCACTGTCTTGAGATTGCTGAGTTTCAACGCCAATGTAACAGTAGCCGAGAGGGTTGGGGCGCAGACTTTGTAAGCTGGATATGACTCTCACCGGATTGATGATATTTTTGGGGCGTGAAAAATCTTTTTTCTTTTCCGTACATGCTTGTTGTGCACACGTTTTCTCATACAATTTTACATGCTTGTGCTTTCAAAGGTGATGTGCATGCTTTTTTTACTGTGTAGGGTACACAGTAAAAAAACATGGTAATATTGCAGCTGGGAAAGGAGGGAGCGTTCTTTTATCACGTAACGCAGTTAAGGGAAGAGGGGGGGGGGGGGGTTGAAGCCGTGTGACGCTCCGTACTATTTTTTAAATTTTGTATGGAAATTTTGGTTCGAATAGGGGGGGGGGGGTCGAGAAATATGTTTATTCGTTACGTAATAGAAGAACGCTCCCCTACATCTTTTATGTCAGAAAAAATATGTGATTTTACCCCTCAAAATGTGTAATTTCTGGAGTAATCTGGTGAAAAGGGGTAATTTCTAGTATAATGTTACTTTTTCAGTCTAAATTGAGGTAAAATTACATCATAAAAGAGGTAATATTCAACCTTCGAGAGAACTTCCAAACGAATATATTAGTTGGCTGACTGGACTGGCAGGATGGGCGATTGAGGGCTGGTCAAATGAACTGATTCGGAAAAATAAAACCACAGACAAATGGATTCAGACTGGGGCATTCGAGTGTTCAGCGTTAATCAGAAGATCAAATTAATTTAGTACAAAGTGACCCAGCAGTTGAAATGCTGTTTTACAACACTTTATTTGGACATCCCGGGACCCGTGGTGTCGAGAACGCCAAGGCAATGCTAATTTAGATTTTTTTATTAGATTTGGGCAAACATGTAAGTATTTCACAATAGCTTACAAAACAATATTAAATAAATTCTCAAAACAGTGATGTGCAGCAAACGTAAAGGACAGTTTCACAACAGGACTAAAGCATTTTTGACAAGAAACAGACAACTAGTAATTACAACAAACTCAACCAAAACACACAAATTGTAAAAGCTTGACATTTGTTAGAAAACCCCTAAAGAAGGCCACAAAATAAAAGCCGAAACGTCGGTGAAGTAGAAAAAATCTGTTTTTCTTTTTGGACAAAGATCCAAAATAATCAGTAGTTGCGAACCCGTATCAGAACAGATTAATTTCTTCTTATTTCCACAGCGGCATAACCGTCACTTAAAAAAAACTTACTGAATCCGTTGTGATCAACAGTCGAAACTTGTCAAACTATCAACTGGTACCGACTGCACCGCAATACCGTCGAGGATGTTTCATAATTTTTTTTAAAATAATTTCATGAATCCTGTCTTTTTTAGCGAAGTACACAGGCAACAGTCGGCAAGTTCGCCAAAAACAAGTTCTAACTTCTTATCAACAGCAGCTTCCGATTTCATTCTGTAACATAGCCATAGTCTAATCCGCTGAAGAAGACGATAAACTTCGTCGAAACGTCGGTATAAATAGAAAAGAAAAACTGATGCCGAACAACATTATCTGAGATTTTTTACGATAATGAAGCATACTATCAAAGGCACATTTCGTCTTCCTAATTGACTTATAGTTGAAATAAATAGAATTCAGTTAACATATCCCTTTTAAATCCGTCATTATATATTTTGAGACAACAATGTTGTTAATATCAGGTACATACGAGAATTAAACTTACGTCCCGAAAAGAAGTGTTGAAATGGTTGTGCTGAAACTGCTAATAGGAATGCAGATGCTTTTATCTTCTGAATGTTTGCATGCTTTTAGCAGAGACACATACTAGTTGATGTGATATTTGTGGCAGGCGTTTGTTTAATTTCAGTTTACTTTCATAACACATCAACCTAGTAAAACAAAACAAACAAAAAATTGCACAAAAATTATTTTTAATTGTTTATTCAACATTGTTTGTAAACATCACTTCAACAAAATTCAAACAAAATTGTTGTTTAATGGAAGAGTATGCAATAGTGACACATATAAATTCTTAAGTTATTTAAGACTTAAACCAAGTTTAATATTCAGTTCTTTTCAGAATGTTCAAACCAAAAACTAACTTGTGGTGGTGGTTGGTGCCTTCCTCACTCTTTTCCAACAATGGGTGATATGTGATATGATAGTTTTGGACACAAATTTCGTCTGATTTCGTTAAGTTCCGGAATACAAAAAACACACATATAAATCAAGGGCTCATAGCTTGAGACAGGGTTGTCAGATTTTCAATTTTTTTGGACTCGTTGGATAGGTCTTTTGATAACCTTACCAACGATGAGCCGAATGATGGATCCAGACGTTGTTTACATACATTTTAGTGAGATCCGGCTTCAAAAAAAGTACATCAATGTCACTTAAGTGGTCAGAACTCGAGACAGGGTTGCCAGATCTTCAATGTTTTGGACTCATTGGAAAGGTCTTTTGAATACCTTACCAACGATGTGTCGGATGATGGATCCGGACATTGTTTTCATACATTTAAGTGAGATCCGGCTACAAAAAAAGTACATAATTATCACTTAAGTGGTCAGAACTCGAGACAGGGTTGCCAGATCTTCAATGTTTTGGACTCATTGGAAAGGTCTTTCGATTACCTTACCAACGATGTGTCGGATGATGGATCTGGACATTGTTTCATACATTTAAGTGAGATCCGATTACAAAAAAGGTACATAAATATCACTTAAGTGGTTAGAACTCGAGACAGATTTACCTAACCAAAGATGGGTCGGATGATGGATTCGGGCATTGTTTACATACTGTTCGGTCTGACCGAAGACTTGCCCCCACCCTTGCAACACCCGTTGACTACGCCGCTGAGCAACGCCGCAGCTGTCAACCTCACCGACAACTACAACGGCCCGCAACGAGTTTGGCCACCAACGAGGTGGAGAAAAGCTCGCCTACTGCGCACTGACGAGTCCCGATCCACCCACCGAACGATTAGCACGTGCAGCATGAACCCATCAGAGCAGAAGCAGAAAGATAGAAAGGAAGAAGAGTTGGTGAAGTGATAGAAGGAGGAGGAAAATTAAAGAAACCTAGAAAATCAAACTCTCCCAGTGTTTTGCTACCCCGGACAAATCTTCCACCGCGAAACAGCCCACTTCCGTCAGTTCAAGAGGCCGCCGTTGGTCCGAACATAAAATGGTCCAAACGAACCGGATTCCAAGTGACTGCTTCTGCTGCTGCCCCGTGCTGACGTGTCCGATCGTGTTCGTTTCTTGAACACCGCGCGCGAGTGAAAACCAATTTCGTCGTGCGTGTGTGTGTGTGTGTGTCACTCGACACGAAAAAAGTGACACTTCAAAAACAGTGCAAAAGTGCACCTGTTTGGCCGGACCCAGTTCCGGAAAAAATCCTGGCCTTGCCGAACCATGTTTCGGAGGTCATCCCCAGCCTTGCCGGATCCTGTTCCGGAGGCATTCCTCGCCCTGCCGGGTCCTGTCCCGGGGGTTTCCCCGTCCTTGTCGGACCGTGTTCCGGAGGCAAACCACGTCCTGCCGAATACCGCTTCGGAGGCATCCCCCGCCCTGCCGGGTCCTGTCCCGGGGGTTTTCCCGTCCTTGTCGGACCGTGTTCCGGAGGCAAACCACGTCCTGCCGAATCCCGTTTCGGAGGCATCCCTCGCCCTGCCGGGTCCTGTCCCGGGGGTTTTCCCGTCCTTGTCGGACCGTGTTCCGGAGGCAAACCACGTCCTGCCGAATCCCGTTTCGGAGGCATCCCTCGCCCTGCCGGGTCCTGTCCCGGGGGTTTTCCCGTCCTTGTCGGACCGTGTTCCGGAGGCAAACCACGTCCTGCCGAATACCACTTCGGGGGCATCCCTCGCCCTGCCGGGTCCTGTCCCGGGGGCTCGCCCGGCCTTGGCGGACCGTGTTCCGGAGGCACTCCAGAATCTAGACAAGCTAGCAGCGGCACTCTACCGCCGGGAAAGAGTAAGACAGCGAATCATCCAGATCCAGCGTGACTTTCGGGACCAGAAACATCCGACCCTGAAGTCAGTGACGATGACGAAGAACAAAGTGTGGTCGGAGTACCACGAATTCAACCGGTGCCACGGCGAAGTCATCATACTTGTTCCGGAAGAAGCACTCAACGAGCAAGAGGAAGTTTACTGGGTTTTCGAATCGTTGTTCAACGAGGTGGCCGTGCCAGTCGAAGAGATGCTGCTGGATATCCAGAAGACCAGTTTCAAGAAACTGGATCCCCAGGAGGTCAGGTATGAACAGTTCTCATCCGCCCCTAAGCCAAAGCCAGCGGCAACACCGAAACCAGTTCCCACTAGCGCTTCCACCCACGTAAATCCGATGGTCTTCACGACAACGCCCATCAAGTCTGATCCACGAAGCTCGACATCACCGCATGAGGTGATACTGGTTCCAGGCCGTTACGCGCCGCCCAAGAAGTCGATTGAGGTCGATGATTCGAAGATGCCGTTACTATCAGTCGTTGGTCTAAAACCTGAACCAAACCCCGAGTCGAGTCTGATCCAGCTGAAAACCTCAGAGAAGCATATCGCTACCGAGTCCATCTGCGAGCTTGTCAGCGATTCCCGGCCAATCCTGAGCTCGGCACAACCGAGCGCAGTCGACTCCGGACCAAGGGAGGTTTTCAACATGCTCCCGATCGCGGACATCAAGTCCGACTTCCCCGAAACGACCGACTACCTCAAGAACGTTACCGCCAAAGAAGAATCAGGTCCAGTGCTGCCAGCAATCCCGTTTATCCAAGTTTCCCCTCACCACAAGGTAATTGACACTGATCCACGACGTGTCCACAGTGAGGAACCAAAGAACCATCCAGACTTCGAGCTCCAGCAAAACTGCGCCCAATCGTTGTCGTTGTCAGCCATGGCAGCGTGTAGAATACGGAGCGGAGATTCGAACCGGCATCGAGGCACCAAGTCCGTTGCAGCCAACGAAGCCAGATCGCAGAAACGTGTGGAGATAAGGCTGCCGATTGTCTCGGCGGACCTAGTGTTCGCAGAAGTTCCTGAAGATGTCGCCAACAGTGCAAACTCCGAACGTGACGAAGAAGCTACCAACAGTCGTCAACGTGCGAGTTTCTGTGAAGTCCTTCCGGACAGTATCCCCGAGCAGAACCCTGAAGCTGTGCCTCTGGATCAGACGGTGGCGCTTGACCCGGACATCAACCGTTTCCATCCGGAAAGCGGTCTAAACAACCCACAAGATGAAGCCGATTCCAGCCGTGTCACGAGGGACAGCGGCTCCAAAGTGACGAAGATACCAACAAAGATGATCCCCCGGAGTAGAGGTGCACCGGTCTTCCCAGAACGCAATTCCCAAAAACGAAACGACACCAACTCAAACCCAGTGCCTAGAGTGCAGATTTCCGTCAAGAACACCCTCCACGTCCACCTAGATATCGTTCCCAAGACCAGTATTTCGTTGGTGAAGACCGTTGCGGAAAAGGACCCCCTGATGCCACCCGTGTCAAAGGCTACAGGCAAGCTCGACCTGTTCAGCACAATAGGAAAAAGCCAACCGCGAAAGTGTGGTGTCCCTCCGGCCAGATGCCAGCCACGCCAGCTATGCCAAGAATGTGCCAAGCTCCAAAACCAGACCAAGGAAGTGACCAACCAAGAGATCAACTACAATAAGGATACCGATGATTGCGCGTTGCAAGTAGGCCGTCCGTACGCGCCACCATCACGCCGCGAGCAGGTCACATACAAGCTGACTTGGATCAATCTGATCAAGCCTGGCGGAATGTGTAGGATCGCCCATTCCGAAACTGCGAGCTGCAACCCGTTTCCTGCGCTGTACCGAGAAGCGATCGGTGTCCCCAAGAAACAGTCATTCGACAACCCGGATCGAACCGACGATCTGGCACTCACCGGAGGTGCTGAAAGACCGACACCACGGAAGATCTGGCATGCTGTGGCAGTGCTGCAGTTGCTCCAAGAACCTCGAGATACTTTACAGAACCAAGACAAGAAACCTGCCACCCAAAGCAGGCCCAACGATACACTGTCCGACGAAAAGGTTGCGCAGGAGTGGCTCATCAACCGAGAGTTGGTTGCAACCAAGATGCTGAACACAAGCGACCCGTACCTTGCCGAAGAAACCCTACCAGTAAATGAACGCGAAACAGAACGACAGTTAGGTGAAGCCAGAACAACAGTCAAGATCCTGAGTCGGCCCTGGGACCCGGGATCGACAAGCCACACGTAGTCACCTATCCAGAATAAGCCGAGAAACAAGACCGAAGATCCAGAACTGCTGTTGAACCAGAGGTTCAACGGGGGGAATATGTTCGGTCTGACCGAAGACTTGCCCCCACCCTTGCAACACCCGTTGACTACGCCGCTGAGCAACGCCGCAGCTGTCAACCTCACCGACAACTACAACGGCCCGCAACGAGTTTGGCCACCAACGAGGTGGAGAAAAGCTCGCCTACTGCGCACTGACGAGTCCCGATCCACCCACCGAACGATTAGCACGTGCAGCAAGAACCCATCAGAGCAGAAGCAGAAAGATAGAAAGGAAGAAGAGTTGGTGAAGTGATAGAAGGAGGAGGAAAATTAAAGAAACTAAGAAAATCAAACTCTCCCAGTGTTTTGCTACCCCGGACAAATCTTCCACCGCGAAACAGCCCACTTCCGTCAGTTCAAGAGGCCGCCGTTGGTCCGAACACATACATTTAAGTGAGATCCGGCTACAAAAAAGTACATAAAGATCACTTAAGTGGTCATAGCTTGAGACAGAGTTGCCAGGTTTTCAATGTTTTAGACTTGTTGGAAAGGTTTTTTGATTACCTTACCAACGATGGGTTGGATGGTGCATCCGCACATAGTTTACATACATTTAAGTTAGATCCGGCTACAAAAAAAGTACATATATATCACTTAAGTGGTCAGAACTCGAAACAGGGTTGCCAGATCTTCAATGTTTTAGACTCGTTGGAAAGGTCCTTTGATTGCCTAACCAACGATGGGCTGGATGATGGATCCGGACATTGTTTACATGCATCTAAGTGAGATCCAGCTACAAAAAAGTACATAATTATCACTTAAGTGGTTATAACTCGAGACAGTGTTGCCAGATTATCAATGTTTTGGATTCGTTGGAAAGGTCTTTCAATTACCTAACTAACGATGTATAACATGATGATGTTTGGTTCAGTTTACTGCCATTTATTCAACTTCCGAAAATATGCGAAAACACATTTTTATACATAACTTTTGAACTACTTATCGAAACTTCAAACAATTCAATAGCACCGTATGGGACCCTAAACCAAGTCGAATGCGACTGGTTTGGTCAAAATCGGTTCAGCCAGTGCTGAGAAAACTGCGTGTCATTATTGGTCACATACACACACACATACACACACACATACACACACACATACACACACATACACACACACATACACACAGACATTTGTTCAGTTTTCGATTCTGAGTCGATATGTATACATCAAGGTGGGTTTTCGAGCTTTAAATAAAAAAGTTCAATTTTAGAGCAGGATTATAGCCTTATCTCAGTGAGGAAGGCAAAACATTGGGAACCCCCTTCCATTAGAATGTTTAATGTCCCCATATAATTAATTTACCTTTCATCAGTGCAAGAACCTTAAAATAGACCATGTTTATTTATTTATTTACATTTCACAAAACGAGCATTCCTCAAGCATCCCTTCTATTATGTTATTCTAAACAACTTCCCGAATCTAAACATCCAACTCCTTTACCCCACCCGGACAGCCCCAACAAACTGACATGTGTAGTGACAAACTGGCCGATCGGTATCCACCTTCATCCGTGTCTCGCCAGCAAAACCTCCCTGCCTGCAGGCAAAATAAACAATTTACTTGGCCGAGCTGAAATTGAAAGTCTATCCTCGTTTATTCCCAGAATCGGGCCCCCCAAAAACAGGCAGACAACTCAGCAGCAACAGCAAAACAAACATTCAATTTTCGATTTGGTCCTTTTTTTCCCTGCAAGCCTGCAAAAGCTGAACGTATAATAGAGTTGTGTCCGAGGGCGGCGGCGTTCTCCACTCTAGGCGGCTGTAGGCACGAGTGAATCGTAAATAAAATAAAACTTTTTCCACGGACACCGGAAGTGGGCTGCTGCACAAAGTTGCCCACCAACCCAAACCCGCTCTACCCTTGGGGATCATTGCAGATGAAAACGAATGAAGCTTCCTCCGTCCTGGCTGGGGGGAAAACCTCGACTGCAAAGAGGAGTGGAAATGAGATTTTCCCTTGGCCTTGTTTTCGCAAGAGACGGCTCCCTGCTTCTTTTGGGCGGGGAGGATCGAAAAAGGAGAAGAAAATTGAAAAGAAATCGCCACTGCCAGCGCGAGTTGTTGGCCATTTTTCATGGGAATGCTTCGGGACCACAGCCGCAGCGGACCGGTTGCGCCAATGCTGTCCAGTAGGGGAGGGTGGGTTGTAGTGAGCCTATTTTAAGCCTCTCCGCCAAGTATCAGCAAAATTGGCCAAAATTTGGTTATTGATAGTGGAAAGAATGGAGTTTGTATGTGAAATATTGGAGAAATGTGTGGAGAAACTAGTTTTTCTACGATTGTTTATGCAGGTGGCGATGTTTTTAAACAAATGTTCTCCAACGAGAGATTTTCATAGGAAATTTAATGCTCTACAACTTTGCCGAACATACCAAAGCTGTACAATTTGATCCTGTTATGTTATTAGCAGGGCTGTGGAGTCAGAGTAGTCAAAACTCAAATAGCTGGAGTCGAAGTCGGCTAAATTTTATGTGCTGGAGTCGGAGTCGGAGATAGAGTCGAAAATGTTTGATAATCCTGAAGTCGGAGTTATCTTATTTCAACAAAAAATATGAACATTTTAATATTTAAGTAATTTTTACTTTGGAGACTCATAACTGAACTGTGTTAAATTTTTTCACTAAATTATTTTTTGGTTCATGAGATTAATCAGATGATCAGATTGAAGCTGACAACCTGTTTTTCCTCTCTTACCCATGTTTGTAGTATAACTCATAAAATAGTAAACAAATAGATCTTAGTTGATCCTGATGAGTTATTAGCAATGTGATGAAAAGAAATCGTTTTATATACTTGGAAATATTTTTATCGGATTCCCAAGATATTTTTACATAACATACTAAAAAATGGGAGGAGTTCATTAACAGGATTCCGAGATATGATTTTTTGAAAATAAAATCTGTGTTTTTTGACGCGCCGCGCGCAAAAACCGGAGAATGACGAAATTGGCAAAAAAACAACCTTTTTCACTAAAACTGCGATAAGATAGATGTTTGGGTAATATTTTTTTGTAATTAAAAGACGCAACTTTTGGTACCCAGACATGTATAGGGGTAATTCTCCGCCAACTCACACAGCAGTTGCCCCGACCCCTCTTCGATTTGCGTGAAACTTTGTCCTAAGGGGTACCTTTTGTCCCTGATCACGAATCCGAGGTCCGTTTTTTGATATCTTGTGACGGAGGGACGGTACGACCCCTTCCATTTTTGAACATGTGAAAAAAGAGGTGTTTTTCAATAATTTGCAGCCTGAAACGGTGATGAGATAGAAATTTGGTGTCAAAGGGACTTTTGTGTAAAATTAGACGCCCGATTTGATGGCGTACTCAGAATTCCGAATAAACGTATTTTTCATCGAAAAAAACACTAAAAAAGTTTTAAAAATTCTCCCATTTTCCGTTACTCGACTGTAAAAAATTTTGGAACATGTCATTTTATGGGAAATTTGATGTACTTTTCGAATCTACATTGTCCCAGAAGGGTCATTTTTTCATTTAGAACAAAAATTTTCATTTTAAAATTTCGTATTTTTTCTAACTTTGCAGGTTTATTTTTTGGAGTGTAACAATGTTCTACAAAGTTGTAGAGCAGACAATTACAAAAATTTTGATATATAGACATAAGGGGTTTGCTTATTAACATCACGAGTTATCGCGATTTTACGAAAAAAAGTTTTGAAAAAGTTGGTCGTCATCGATCATGGCCATTCATGGTCACCCGCGACAGACACGGACGACGAAACAAAGAGAAACGCAAAAAGTAACTTTTTCAAAACTTTTTTTCGTAAAATCGCGATAACTCGTGATGTTTATAAGCAAACCCCTTATGTCTATATATCAAAATTTTTGTAATTGTCTGCTCTACAACTTTGTAGAACATTGTTACACTCTAAAAAATGACCCTGCAAAGTTAGAAAAAACACGAAATTTTAAAATGAAAAATTTTGTTCTAAATGAAAAAATGACCCTTCTGGGACAATGTAGATTCGAAAAGTACATTAAATTTCCCATAAAATGACATGTTCCAAAATTTTTTACAGTCGAGTAACGGAAAATGGGAGAATTTTTAAAACTTCTTTAGTGTTTTTTTCGATGAAAAATACGTTTATTCGGAATTCTGAGTACGCCATCAAATCGGGCGTCTAATTTTACATAAAAGTCCCTTTGAGACCAAATTTCTATCTCATCACCGTTTCAGGCTGCAAATTATTGAAAAACACCTCTTTTTTCGCATGTTCAAAAATGGAAGGGGTCGTACCGCCCCTCCGTCACGAGATATCAAAAAACGGACCTCGGATTCGTGATCAGGGACAAAAGGTACCCCTTAGGACAAAGTTTCACGAAAATCGAAGAGGGGTCGGGGCAACTTTTCCCGATTTCGTGTGAGTTGGTAGAGAATTACCCATAGGTCATCGCTGAAATTTTGAAGTTATCGCAGTTTTAGTGAAAAAGGTTGTTTTTATACCAATTTCGTCATTCTCCGGTTTTTGCGCGCGGCGCGTCAAAAACACGGATTTTATTTTCAAAAAATCATATCTCGGAATCCTGTTTTTGAACTTCTCCCATTTTTTAGTATGTTAAGTAAAAATATCCGGGGAATCCGATAACAATATTTCCAGACATAGGCTCTTTGGTCCAGACACCATCAAAACGGCATTTTAAAGTTTCATACGCCCTTTTCATATGTTAGGCTAGATTTTTGAAACTTTTTTCTATTTTTCTTTAAAAGGCCAATTTATCACCTTTCATTTTTGTATAAGACAATTGAAATCGGTTAAAATGGCGAGGAGTTATGATTTTTCAAAAAAAGTGGTTTTTGCGAAAATCGACGAAAATGGCAATTTTTTAGACCACCCTAACACGGCGTATGTCACCCTAATGGCCAAACAAAAAAGTACGGGTCTAATTATTTCAGCTGAGGAACCCCCAGAAAAATTTTGAGTCCAATCCGATCCTTGGGAAAAGTTGAAGGGAATTAAATTTAAATTTGCCGCGTGTCACTTTATTGTTTCGTCAAGACTTTTAAAAATATTCAATTGATTCGTGACTGCCGCATTTTGAATGAAAATACAAAAAAGGTGTCATTTAAAATAAGTTGCAACTTACTTTGAAATAATCATTAAATATATTTAATATTTCGATTACCTTAACAGTGAAAAAATTGAATACATCTGTCAAATTCATCAAAAAGGCTAGGTTTTTTTTTAATATTTCATTTAAAAATAAACAATTTAATATTTGTTTTACGAGTTTCTTAACTTTCAATAAAATCAATGCGAATTTGAGTTCCAATTATTCAAAAAATAAAATCCAAATTTACTTAGATAACTTTTCTACTGCAAATGACTTTAAATCTGTAGATATTTGTGATTTTTGTTTCTGTAATGCTAAAAAATTGTTTGATAGAAATTAATTTTAGCAGCTAGTTTGTAATTTAAAAAAAACGGTAATGCAGTCAGTATTTCGGTTTGAATTCTATTTGATTGAGATAAATCATGTAGTTTTGAGTAATTTTTGAATTGTCCTACTAGTAACTTCAAACAACATAAACATCGAAATTAATAAAATGAATAAACAGGCCTATTTAAAATGTTACTAGGGTAGCCAATGTCTCCCATATAGCCAGAATCCCATAAGCTCTGTGTTTCAGTTAAGCACTGGACCGTGCTTAACCGAGGCAGCTGAACGAATCAAAACCGGGGCAGTGCTAAACCGAGGCATGACTGTATTCCATATCATGCTGTTTGCATTAAATTCGTATTGGTCACCTTGCAAAAAAAATATATGTAATATAAAAAAATTTCAACCTATCAATCTCACTCTCGATATCAATGTCACCCCGGTTTACGGTATACGTGCAAGTGTGATCTGAAGTAAACTGTGAGTGATGTTATGACTACAAATTTCAATATTTCATGCAAAGATATTCTCCAGGAGACGTAGTCAACCATTTGTTGAAAGCTGGAATCGGAGTCGGAGTCGGCTAAACTCAGAAAACCGGAGTTGGAGTCGCTTGTAATCCGCAGCCCTGGTTATTAGCAATTCAAAAAAAAAAGTCATTTTTGTATGAAAATCTTTTTTTTTCACCAACTTCAGCCTCGGATATCAATGCGTTAATCTTCACCAAATTCACTTAAAATTGGTTTTCGGCTTGTGGAGCAGGGTATATTTTTATCATCATCGACTCGATCGTTGAATGCTGACTGAGGGCGCCTGTCATGATCGTCATTTGGAATAGACCGTCAGTGAATGCACACGAAGTTGAAACGGACCAAACCGAGTGGCCTCCCTACACAAAGGCACTCTCTATCTCTTTCTTTCTCTCTCAATTTATCTCTTTATTGGTCGTGCGGCAATTCATGTATGATAGCAGTCATGGGGAATGTGATCGGAATTTTAGTTGAATGTCTAACGAACGTGCTCTTCGCGAGTGTATTTCTGGTGTGAGAAAATTAGATCAGATTTGACATTTTCAAACTATTTTTTTTTTTTCATTAAAATCTGGCGAAAAATGTAGATCCAAGCTACTTACTCTCTACTCTCCCCTAACGCTCTTCCCCACGTTCCAGACAGCACTCGAAAATCCCACCAAAGAGCGACGGCTGGCGATATTGCTCTAATGGCACTTGGGGTTGCACTTTTTCCGGGAGATTTTTCCCCACCCAACAAGGAGTGTGTAGTCTCTCGTTGGTTAGCGCGTTCGATTACAGTTCGATTTTTGGCATCAACGTGTGCATGTGTGTGAGTGAATGTTTACCCTGGAGATTAAACGGAAACGAAATTAAATATAGATGGAGCTCGGGGAAGTGGCAAGCCGGAGTCCGGTTTTCGGGGGTCCGGAAGAAAAAACACACACACACGAGGAATTTGTTTCGGTTTTCAGACTAGTTTTACGATGAAACGATGTGGAATTAGTTTCCTGTCAGAAGAGACGAGACCACGTGAAGGGGGGTGGAGGGAAGGAAAGGGCTGCTTTAGTAATGAGCTGGCAGCTAGGAGATAGAATCAATAACACTTAAAGTGAAGAGCTTCGATTTTTTAAGCTTAAATTTTAGGTCTGCGATGTATGATAAAATGAAATGCAAGTCAATGTTTTTATAACAGCCTGTTTAAGTTAATATTAAATAATTGGTTTCACATTTATTTACTGCTAAAATATGAACTCCAAACCTTTTTTTCAGTTCATGGGATTTTAAATTCAAATTAAAGGAAGTGAATGCATCATTCCCAAAAAAATAACTCTCTGCAAAAGCATGCATAAAACAACCCATCAGTTCCCTTGTCCGTCCAAGCTCTCATCTCCTTTCACTCGCAAGAGCTCTTGCTTCTGAGTTCAGAACTCTGCACTCCTCGTTGCACACATATGACAAATTTCGCTCCGTTCAATCAATTCTGGTTATGAACAATCATCCCATCTTGACTGACGTGGGCCCTCCACACAGCTTCAGCCCAGCTTGAAGTCCAAGTCTCGAAAAAAACGAGGGGGCCGGGGTAATCAGCTTTATCCAATTTAGCATCATTATCAATCTCATCCCGTTCCCCATCGCCACCCCCCTGTCGCTTTCAAACCGTATTAAATAATCTGATTTCTCGCAGTTTTGAATTATCATCCCCGGCCTGGTTGAGACTCTGCACTGACGAAGTTGACGTTGAGTTATAATGCCAGTCCAGTGTCTCGTTGTTTCACCGGGAGAGTTCGGACCTCCAAGTTCTTATACGCTGATTCAAGTTTACTCAGCTTTCGAAAATAAACCTACTCAGAAATTAATTTTAAATCTAAATTTTGTCATACTTAGTTCAGTTTTGACAAAATCCGAATTTTAATAATCCTAAACTGACTAATTTTCCATGATCGTGTGGACTTCCTCTCTCAAATCTACCCTCAGCTTCTTCCTCACCACATGCATAAAAAGAATGAAACCTGCAAAGGAGAAAGAGTTGAATATGTGTGCAAATTTATGAGTTTTGATGCATATTATGCCATTATGCTGCTTGGGCTGCATGGGACGACTAACCTGGAACGCAGTCACTGTGAGTCTCTTTGATGGTCAAGAACTTCAGCAGCGGCAGTACCGCGGGACATTCTTCATATTACGGCTCACACAAACACAGGGAAGAAAGGAAGTATCCAGCGGCGCGCGCGCACTCATTCGCGAGGTGAGTTAGCTGGGGAAGAAGTTTTTGACGAGCAGGTCTCTGGAAAGTCAGATTTTTGTAGTTTCAAAAGTTCCTTACGTAAACAAACACTTTTTAACATAAAATTTGTTATCATTCCCAGATGTAATATTAAATAATTTATTTAGTAATAATTGTGGTTCAAACAGATAGCTGATTGAAAAATATTTGATGACGAAAAATCCACGATTTCAAATTGCTTTTAATGGATAAACGAATTATTGAAATATTCTAGCTCAAACAATATAGTCAGTGTAGATAAAAAAAAGAAAATTATTTTCAGCACAGTGTAGTGTACACAGTGTACTTTAAAAAAAATACCTGATAGACTTTTTTTTTGAATATCGAATAAAACAGTATCGAATCAGTACTTAAGCTACTGCGTCCCACTAATGAAACCTGACAAGCTTCTGGTTGGGCCGTGGGCTGAGCTCCACCATTGAAGTATGGAAGGTAGGGCCTCGACAATATAAGTTCGAGAGTAGTAAAGCCACTTTTTAAACTTTTTAGAAAATCACACTTGCATTAAGTGCAAACCAACAAAATAAAAACATTGAAAACTCCTACCTTAAAGTAAAATATGTTTTTGGATCAGGTCACCTCACTTTGAACCAGTGGTCCTCAGCCAACTGAACCTTGCGGGCCACACACAGCCGTAGTATTGCGGGCAGCATGTGAGACACGAATAAAATTTATTGAAACTTGAAAATTTTAAACAGTTTGAAAAAAGGATTTTGATAAATTGTGTAAAAATACAACTTTTTTATTTGGTATTAAAATGTAATAAAATGTATTCCAATTTTCAAATTTTAACAAAACATACTGCTCCTGTCCACATAAATGTCTAGTACTTTATTCCAAAAATCTGGACGAAACCCAGTTTTTTGTGATTGTTTTGCATTTTTCTCAGCAAACTGTTTTTGCGTATGAGACATTTATGTGGCAGTAAAAAAAAAATAAATTGAATTTTCTTCTCATCAAATTTTATGCGTAAATTTAAATCTTCATTTAATACAGTAATTTAATCATTCTAAACTCAAACTTCACCAAATTCTAAGATTTTGATTGAATTTAAAAATAAACATTTTCACAATATGATTTTTTCATATCACAAAATTATTGAATTTTTGAAATTTAGAGCGAAGAAAATTTATTATTAGCTTAATAATAAAGAAATATCTTTACAAATACTATTTTTCGCTATTGATTGTTTTATTGCTAAGTTAGACTGAAATTTTTTCGACACCATTTCAAGAAAGAAAGGAGAAAAAACGATTTTTATTTGGGTAATTCTCCGCCAACTCACACAGCAATTGCCCCGACCCCTCTTCGATTTGCGCGAAACTTTGTCCTAAGGGGTAACTTTTGTCCCTGATCACGAATCCGAGGTCCGTTTTTTGATATCTCGTGATGGAGGGGCGGTACGACCCCTTCCATTTTTGAGCATGCGAAAAAAGAGGTGTTTTTCAATAATTATCAGCCTGAAACGGTGATGAGATAGAAATTTGGTGTCAAAGGGGCTTTTATGTAAAATTAGACGCCCGATTTGATGTCGTACTCAGAATTCCGAAAAAACGTATTTTTGATCGAAAAAAACACTAAAAAAAGTTTTAAAAATTCACCCATTTTCCGTTACTCGACTGTTAAATTTTTTTTGAAACATCTCATTTTATGGGAAATTTAATGTACTTTTCGAATCTACATTGACCCAGAAGGGTCATTTTTTCATTTAGAACAAAATTTTTCATTTTAAAATTTTCTGTTTTTTCTAACTTTGCAGGGTATTTTTTTAGAGTGTAACAATGTTCTACGAAGTTGTAGAGCAGACAATTACAAAAAATTTGATTTGTAGACATAAGGGGTTTGCTTATAAACATCAAGAGTTATCGTGATTTAAAAAAAAAGTTTTGCAAAAGTTGGTCGTCATCGATCATGGCCGTTCATGGTCACCCGCGACAGACACGGACGACGAAACAAAGAGAAACGCAAAAAGTTACTTTTTCAAAACTTTTTTTCGTAAAATCGCGATAACTCGTGATGTTTATAAGCAAACCCCTTATGTCTATATATCAAAATTTTTGTAATTTTCTGCGCTACAACTTTGTAGAACATTGTTACACTCTAAAAAATAACCCTGCAAAGTTAGAAAAAAACGAAATTTTAAAATGATTTTTTTTTTCTAAATGAAAAAATGACCCTTCTGAATCAATATAGATTCGAAAAGTACATTAAATTTCCCATAAAATGACATGTTCCAATTTTTTTTACAGTCGAGTAACGGAAAATGGGAGAATTTTTAAAACTTTTTTAGTGTTTTTTTCGATCAAAAATACGTTTTTTCGGAATTCTGAGTACGCCATCAAATTGGGCGTCTAATTTTACATAAAAGTCCCTTTGACACCAAATTTCTATCTCATCACCGTTTCAGGCTACAAATTATTGAAAAACACCTCTTTTTTCGCATGTTCAAAAATGGAAGGGGTCGTACCGCCCCTCCGTCACGAGATATCAGAAAACGGACCTCGGATTCGTGATCAGGGACAAAAGTTACCCCTTAGAACAAAGTTTCACGCAAATCGAAGAGGGGTCGGGGCAACTTTTCCCGATTTCGTGTGAGTTGGTAGAGAATTATTCATTTATCAAGCAAGTAGTGAAAGATACAAAACTACCAAAACATAATTAAATTTTAAAATTACAATTGCTTTGGAATTTTTAAAGAAAATAATGGCGTCATATTTTTTTGTTTTAAATTTTATTTTGTCTTAGCTTTCAACATAGATTGAAATACAGGAACATCAATAAATTGAATCATTTAAAACATTTTTAAATCATAAAATTTATGTTCGGATAATGAAATTAAATTTGCCAATGTTTGTTCAAAATCCACATATCATTCTTTTAAAAATCAATATTTTCATTAAGTTCAATGTCAAACGCTATTGTATTTATTTTAAATTTTATGTTATTAAGTTTTACTTATTTGAACATTTGCAATTATTAAACAAATTCCACTATTTGATTCATCTCGAAGTAGCAATAACAATTTTCGAATGGAAAGTTTGCAAGAAAATTAAAAACTTATGAAACGTTACAAATCCATCTGTTTTCTGGTCTATTGCTATATTTTTTTTTTCTTATTATTAATAAATAATTATGAATTGTTTGATAGATAGTAATGATACCAAATATGAAGTATTGATCAAATTATTTTTTTAAAAATAAAGGTATATGAAATCTATCATCAGTTAGATTTTTTTTAAATTCTTTTGTATCGCCTGCTGATTTGGTGTTTCTTATTTTTATTTTTATGAAAATAATTTCTTTAAAACATTTTCTCTCGTTATTTTGATAAATATTCCATATTAGGAGTTTTCAACTTTGAGCATCGTTTTATAAATTTTTATGATTAAATTGGAATTTGATTGCGTAATTCAACCTAGACTAGAGTTTAAAAAAAAAGTTTACTAATACAGTAAATTAGAAAGGTTCTGCTAACTGAAGGCGATAATAAGGACAATATATTGTTGTTGAGTTCTACAAGCATGTTTCATTTAAGTTAGAATAAACTTCAAAATAAACTATTCGTAATCCGTTGCTAGATTTGGCACTTGTGTTACACAACCATGTTGAACAATGTTTTTTTTATCTATGAGAACAATTGACCAAATTGTATGACGCTTGTTCAATAATTAATGTATAAAACGCTTGAGCAACAATTGTTTAATAAAAAAAAGCGTTGTTTTACATGCTACTTAGGTAGCAAGCAATCTGTCGAGTTCTGAAATTTAATTAAGTTGAACAGAAGCTGCCTAAAAACTGGCGTCCCATTTTACCTCAACGGCATTTTAATCACCGTAGCTTTCAAATAAATAAAAGTTCCTTATTCAAATATAGAAAAAATTAAAGTCTATGGAAATAAAATTCTCAATTCATTAGAAAATTATAATTATTAGAATTGAATCGCAGTTTTTATTTTTTTGATAAAATATAATACTTTAAAAATATTTTTTTTTCAATAAAAGTATACTTGTAAGACATTTTTGTAGAACACTTCACATGAAGACTCCTAAGTGGGCCAATTTAACTTCAAAGCCATCCCGCGAGCCGCAGTTTGGTGACCACTGTCTAGGTCATTGGTAATACCTGATCTTGTCATTTACATTGCCGTTGAAGAAAAATTTACTTTTGAAGAGGTGCCCAAATTTCAACCACGGTCCATTTTACCTCAATCTTCCCCACATATTATCAAGAAATACAAGGTCAAGAAATTTGTTTGAATTCTGTATGTGATTTGTAAGGATGTCTAAATGATCTTAAAATTTTGCTGAACTCGATTTGATCAAATCTGTCATTTTTGCGATCTACAACATCGATCCAAGTTTCGGGTGATTTTTTTACACGCTCAAAAAAGTTGATACGATGTTTTTGATTGGAAAAATGACAGATGCAGAATCAAGTTTTGCAAAGCTCTAGGATCATCTAGACATCCTTCGAATTAACTAAGTAATTTCCGAGAACCATCGCTTTGATGTTACCGTTTCAACTGTTTTTGGGGGGTTGGGAGTTAAAATGTTGAATTGTTTTTTTTTTTCTAACATTTCCAAACAATTATTTTATTTCCAATTAATTTCTCCAATTTCCAAAGAATCATCCACAAAAAAAATTAAAGCAATGCAGTGTGTGGACCTCGGCAGGAGATGCAACAGAGGTATTCGATTCGGTCACAAACTGCAAAGAAGTGGAGTTCCACAGCCGGTGGAGGAGGACGTCCAGCGCGACCGTTTATTTCATCTGTAATTGCATATTTTATCAAAAACGGGCCCCTTTCTGCCGTCACACCGTCAGATTCGTTCCTCTCTTTCAGCGAGTCTTTATGCAAAGTTATTTATTTTCTTCCTGCCGCGCTGCTGGTTTAGTGCTGTGATTTCTCGTATTCATCAAAACCCCAGAGAGAAGTTATTATCATATTTCGTTTGTTCGGAGGAGAGCAGCTCAGTTCAGTTTGCAGGGCAGATCACGACGACGATGGTGATGTCGACTTCGTAACGCGTGAAGATCTGGACGACTGCCAGCGAACTCAGCGGAAGTCTTCGGATGGATCCCGGTCTCGATGCCATCTTAAGGACATGGTGATCACTCAGAAACGAATTTCTTGAAAATAAGCCTGTAATTGATAGAATTTGTTTTTGTTAATTCTAGAATTTATTCACAAAAAAAAATCAGATAATGAATCTTTTAGAAACAAAATCGATAGTTATAAGTTTAGGAAAATTCTAATATGAAAAATTTGTTTAAACAAAAAAAAAAATCATTGCTGTGAAAAAGGCATTAATGTTAAGAAAACAACACAAATTAAACTTCCACCCTGCAAGGACCTCAACTCTCCGGACAGATACTGCAGTCTCCAGCTGCGGGACCCGGTGTGTGTGTGATCCGCGGCGAAATCGAAATTTCAGATTCACTCGGTTGCGCTAAAACGATAACATGATTTGATATTTGCATGTAAAACAGTTCACCCAATCACGTCAAAGTGACTCGCAGCAAAGCTGCTTGCATTCCTCCCTGCGCCGGTGGGGGATTATCCCTTCTTTTTTTGCTTCTTTACAAAACCCACCCCCACATGATTGGGGCTTTAGTAGTGGGTGGGTGAGTGAGGGTGGGGTTAGGTTGGCGAGAAAGAATCAATTTAAAAGCTTTCAAAGATTGGCACACTCAACGTCGTTATGCATTCACCGGAATATGCGGATGTTTTAAGAAGGTTCTCGAGCTTTTTTTTTTTGCTTTGCTCGTCCTACAGAAACTGTTTGTGCAAAATCTAAGCGTTGCTGAATATTAAGTAGGTTTCGAATTCTGCAGAAGCTGTGCGCCACATACTTTGTAAAATGGGGTTTTTTGGTATTCAAATACGGTACTCCCACGGGCTGATGAGCGTGAAAGGCACTGAGCTGCTGCAATCGTAATCGGTAATGTTGGGTCGAAAGTTAAAAGGGTAAAATGATTTTGCCACTGCGGACTATCGACAGGCTGAGCTGATGTCAATGATCGGATTCTGTGGAAACGATTTGGATTGTGGGTAGTTTGGAGCAGTATTGCAGTATTTTTTTAGATGGTCTAATTTGTATGACTTTATATTTAAAAAATATGTCTAAAAAATTCCCAATGTATGTTATCTCAGTTCTCTACGTTATTGCAACTTGACTTTCCATTGTTTTTTTATCCTAATAAGTTCCAAATATGCCATTTGTATCATTAGTTTCTCAATACAAGTACCATATTTTTAGGATTTTTTGCTGAAAAGTTATTAGTTTCCGAAATGGACCCTTTTTGTGCATATGGCTCTAAGGGGCTACCTAGAAACAATTATTTTAAAAAGCACGTACGTGCGCGTTTGCCTGCCAACCTGCCTGTCGTATTTGGAAGCTAATAACTCTTCAGCAAAAAATCCTAAAAATATGGTGTCTTCGGGAAAGTTGTTCAAAGTTTAATGAAGGTCCTACATCTGAAAAAAAAAGTGAAACAGTTGATTTCCTCCATTCAATTCAATTCAATTAATTTTATTTATCGAAAAAACAATTTTACAACTTGTGTGAATAACTGGTTCATAGAGATTTGGTGTTCCTTGCGACTATTTCCTTTTAAATAACCGTTTTGTAACAGAAGGTTCTTCAAATGCAATTAAACAAAAACTAGGGAAAATTTTGCCAAAAAACCTAGCGAGATTGAAATATTTTCTCCATAAATTTTGAAGATTTTTCCCATACAAACTTCAAGCGATTAGGGTAGGGGTTCCAGTGGTCAGAATGAGCTAAAATTTTAAATTTAGCCTAATGATGGGTCAACCTATGATTCCAGGGGGTAGCCTAAAAAAAACCCGGATTTGGACCACCCTAATGTCCATAGAAAAGTGCTTTGCATATATTCTAAAATCTGTATCTAGATAAGGCATTTTTTGATCGATTTGGTGTCTTGAGCAAAGTTGTAGGTTATGATTAGAATTATTCGAAAAAAATAAGTGCACTGAATAAAAAACGCCGATGCAAATATTTTTTAAAAGATGTGTCCCTTGACTCTGACCAAAGTATACAAATTTAAATTACAGGTCATGGTTCATCACCTTAAAAAAAAAAATCATTTTAAACCTGTTCAGGTATTTTTGACCGAGCCACGTAGCCCAGTGGTAACGCTTCCGCCTCGTAAGCGGTAGATCGGGGTTCAAATCCCGGCTCGGGCCAACACAACTGGTGATCTTTTCCCTTCTGGATTCGATTGCTTAGTAAAGGGAAGGTAGTGTATCGTCACAAACTTGACCTTATCAAAACAACCTATGGAATGTTAGCATTAACCTTAACATGTTAACATTAAGTTGATTAATAAACTGTCACTGAATCCGCTTTGTAAATGCCGGCCCCGATACTCTTCACGGGTGTTCCCCTCAGGAACAGGGAAAGATTGACTTTTACTTCGATATTGTTAAGTTCTGACTAAAATATATTTGTTTACAAAACATTCAAAATCATGCTCAAAAATGTGAAAAAATAAAAACGCAAAAAAAAAGAGAAGTAAACAGAAATATTTTTTTATATCCCTTATTACAAAAAGTACCATCTTTAAAGTTAGAAGGTATGCCCAAAGTTTTGCTTTTCGCCTTGTTCGGAAATGTTATTTCTAGTTTGTGTTCTTGAAAATTATCTTTTTAATTTTTTTTCAAAATTTGAATTTTGGTACAGTCATCACACAAATTCGGAACATTTTACAGATTGGTCAATGTTCATTATTATTTTAAAATCGATAATTTAACTTAATGATTCACTTGAACCTTCACGTAAAAGCTTTTCTTGTGATCATTCGATTGATTTTTCGAAAAAATGTAAATTTTAACGTTTTATATCTAGTTTTTAAAGAAAACATTGATTCGAAAAAAATGTTTTCATTGAATTACATTACAAAAAAAACTTTGATTTTCTCTAGGTGTACCTCTTTACAAAATAATGACTCCACACACTAAAACCAAAAAAACTCAAGTTCAGTTATGCTTTACTGAATATCAGTTAAATTCAGTTATTTCACAATTGTGGGAGGTAGAATAACATCTCACAATTATTGAATAGGCAATTTATAGACATTTTTTGCTGTTCTTTTTAAAATATTCTGGAAATGCAGTTTTTGTTTAAAAAGAACCACTTTAACTAGGGAAATAGCAGGAGAATGCCAAATAATGGTCCTAAAAATAGCAGGGTCGACAGAAAATATTGATTTGGCATGCTATTCACAAATTATCACAAAAATGTTCCGAGTTTGAGCGTATTCCGAAAATGTGACATGACTGTACTACAGATCGATACAAAACAAAAAAGTATTGAAAAAAAATCATTAATTGTCAATGTCTTAGCAACTAACGGTCAGATTTTTAATGTTAAAATATGAAACATTCGTGAAATCTATCGATCTTTTCGAAAAAAAAATATTTTCATTTGTTTTAATGAAGACCAATATTTTAAAAGGGCTAAACATTCAATATTACGCCATTTCACGAATGTATCATATTTTAACATTGAAAATCGGACCAATAGTTGCGCAATTCTCAGAGATTTCGGTCATTCGTTTTTTTTTTTGTATTTATTAATCCGGCTAAAACTTTTTTGGTGCCTTCAGTATGCCCAAAGAAACCATTTTGCATCATTAGTTTGTCCATATAATTTTCCATACAAATTTGGCAGCTGTCCATACAAAAATGATTTGTGCAAATTCAAAAATCTGTGTCATTGGAAGGAATTGTGATCGATTTGGTGTCTTCGGCAAAGTTGTAGGTATACATATGGACTAACTGAAAAAAATGATACACAGTAAAAAAAATGGTGATTTTTAATTTCACTTTTTGTCACTAAAACCTGATTTGCAAATAAACACTATTTTTTCTGATACGTTTTAGAGGACATCAATGCCAACCTTTCAGAAAGTTCCAGAATGGGCAAAAAATCTTTGACCGAGTTATGATTTTTTTAATCAATACAATTTTTTTGAAAAAATCGAAATATTGGTCGAAAAAAATTTTCAACTTCATTTTTCGTTGTAAAATCGAAATTGCAATCAAAAAGTACTTAAGTGAAATTTTGATAAAGTGCAAGTTATAGCCATTTTTGGGTAACTTTTTTCAAAATAGTCACAGTTATAATTTTTTTTAAATAAGTGCTCATGTTTCCCACTCTTGAAATTTTTTTTTTAGAAAATCAGAGAAAATTCTCTGTATTTTGCATGTTTGAACTTTGTTGATACGACCCTTAATTGCTGAGATATTGCCATGCAAGTGTTTAAAAAACAGGAAAATTGATGTTTTCCAAGTCTCACCCAAACAACCCACCATTTTGTAATGTCGATATCACAGCAACTAATGGTCCGATTTCCAATGTTAAAATATGAAACATTCGTGAAATTTTCCGAACTTGAATACGGTGCACTTTATCGAAATTTTACTAAAGTATTTATTGATTGCAAATTAAATTTTACATCGAAAAATGAAGTTGAAACTTTTTGCGACCAATATTTCGATTTTTGAAAAAAAAAATGATTCAAAAAATCATAACTCGGTCAAAGATTATTGCCCATTCAGGAAATTTCTGAAAAGTTGGCATTTGATGTCCCCTAAAACTTATCAGAAAAAAAATCAAAAATAGTGTTTTTTTGCAAATCAAGTTTCAGTTGCAAAAAGTGAAATTAAAAATAATCAAAATTTTTCCTTATCCATACCTACAACTTTGCCGAAGACACCAAATCGATCAAAAATTCCTTCCAAAGATACAGATTTTCAAATTTATAAAATCATTCAAGCTGCCAAATTTGTATGGAAAATTATATGGACAAACTAATGATGCAAAATGGCTTCTTTGGGCATATCGAAGGCACCAAAAAAGTTTTAGCCGGATTAAAAAATACAAAAATTAAAATCCAGAAAAAAGACCGATTTCGTAGAGAATTTCTCAGTGCTTGTCCGAATTTGTCCGAAAAAAAATCATGAAAATACTCAAAGTTATTTTAGAAAAAAAAACCATTTTCTCAAAACAGTTATCAGTCTTATTTTTATAAAAAAAAAGTGCCGTCTTCGTCATCTATGAAATAAAATAAATTAAAAAATATATTTTCTGGCGTTGTTGATCATATCTATGGTTGCTGAGATATGGGTTTGCGGAAGTGGAACAAATTGTCGAATGAACAAAAGGTCAAATGGGCAAAAGGTCTAAAGGACAAAAGATCAGATGATGAAAAAGTTAAACAAAATTCTGCAATATTTTATACGAGTTTTTCGATTTTTCAAACATGAGCAGTTCTGAAAAAATCGGATTGGTAAAATATTTTGAAAGTTACAACATGTTCATGATTGTCGTAATAATTTGGTAAGTTTCTCCAATCTTCGTTCCAATGTCGGACTTAATTCTCTTAAAATTTTGTTACTTATTTTGTTTTTTTAAAACATATTATTCCTGAATGTCGTCATATTTTTTTCCGTTCTTTCAAACACGAGCAGTTTGTGTAAAAGGTAAAGTCTGACCTCAAAAAATTTACAAAGATTTCCATACCATAAAAAAAAACTATTGACTTGATGATTGTTATATTTCAATAACTTATTCCATTCTTTCAATCATGAGCAGAACTTAAAAAAAATCGACTTCTAATCTTTAGTTATTTTTTCAATTTTAAAAAACAATCCATTCTTGATTTTCGTAATATTTTTGTGAGTTTTGCCATTCTTCAAAACATAAGATCAATACAAATATTTTTCAAAGTTTTTGTCCATCGCCTCTGGTAGAGGTCGAGGGGGATGGGGAAATAAAAAATATAACAATTGAAATCACAAGCCATAATTTCACCATCCATTCCATACACCCGTACACTTGATATACACTTGAAAAACTTAAAATATAATTTGTACCAGCCTAAGATCTGTAAGATAAGCAATTTTTCAATTCCAAAAAACAAAAAAAAAATCTTAAAAAAGAGTAAAAAAAACTTTCGAACTTTTGTCCATTCGACCTGTTGTCAACTTTCAATCTTTTGTCTATTCGGCCTTTTTTTAAATCAAAAATTTCATTTCAAAAACGCCGAATAATTCGATTTTTTTAAACTGAAAATAACTTAAAATTTCGGATCATTGGTTTTCATGATATCACCGATGGAAGCTGCGTTGAAATACCGTTTATAGTTCAAATTCAAACAAATTTTATAGATTCAAATTAGTTTTGTCTAACTTATTAACTGAGTAGTACGTTCCAAAGCTATTGATATTCTTCTTCCTTTCCAATGCAGTTTTTACGACCACGATTGCAGCAGCTGTTGATCCCACCCGCACTTGGTCGTCACACCCATCAAAAACCAAGCAAAACACTACCAACAAGGAAACTCCATCTTAATTCTGCACTTTCACGCCACCAAGAACGCGAACCCCGTTTCGAAGATTAACTCCCTGACTCCGTACCAACAACCAGCGACTTTCAACGTCAACGTTGAAAAACTTTTCCAAACACGTAATAACAATAAACTTGTTAATCGCCCCGTGCCCTGACGGATAATTAGCCAGATTTTCTTGGCGCGCCCGCGTTCCGGAACCCTTCAGAATGGATTTACTGCGCCATAATCTGTCATTTTACGGGTGCCAAAGTTGCCATTTGCAGCCGCGCGCATCAAAGAGCACACCGAAAGACCGCTTGATTTAGTGCAACTTTTGACGAGTGAGGTTTGAGGCGGTTCCGTCGATGGATCACAACTCGGAGTTTAAACCGCGAGTGGGGAAGCGAAAACTTGAACAGCTGTCGAAATTTCCTCAAACTTTAATTAAATTCGAGTGTTAAATCCTTCCCGAATCACACGGCTACCACCCACAGACACTCCTCTTAGTTAGAGCGAGTGTGTGTTTTTCCTCCTTTTGACATCGGTGTGAGATTTCCCCCCGCAGTACGCCCCCACACACGATGTCGAACCCACCCAACGTCCAACCCACCAAAGTGATGACGAGGTTCTCAAACGCGGGAAAAGTGTGATGAGACATGACGGTGGTTCTTGTGGCTACCGTAAAAGGATGCTGTATTGGTATTGATCTTACGAACAACTGAGTCATGACAAATTTTGTTTGGTTCCAAATCCGAAACTCCCAACGGTACGTAACGCTCAAATAAGCCGGATTGCCTTGACGAGCTCCGGCGGTGGTGGTGCCGCACAGTGGATCCAGGTGTGACAAAAATCAAAAAATGAAAGTTAAATTTCAGCAGTGTTAGTATTTTTCTATTTTTTCTCATACCTTCAAAAACTCTTTCCCAAATTTTGAGCAAGATTGGATGTAATTTGAATTTTTGGCGGCTTTGAGAGTGCAGACATTTTTGTTATTTCTAGTAGCTGAAACTTCAAAATTCGCAAAAAAAAATTTTTCTTAAAACTTGCATAACTTAGCCAATTTTAAACCAAATTTGATTCTTCTGGCTGCATTCGAAAGGTATTTAAAAGTTGTTAATTTTACTGTTCTTGGAATTTTGATTGACCCCTCCCCCCTTTTTAGCTGTTCAAACGGAAGAAAGCATTAACTATTTTCAAGATTTTTTCGAATTTCAAATCTTCAGGAACAATTTTGTACGGGTGTGACCAAAGTCTCGTGTGCAGTTTCTGTCGTGAAATTTAATGTACTTTCAGACAGTGTATAGCAAATTTTGCTCAAACTTGCTCGAAAGTTCAAAATTTGCATGTTTCTAAAAAAAAGTCAAAGTGGATCTACTCTACTCTATTCACGAATCGGATCAAAAAGTCAGCTATGGTAATCGCCTTATGATCTTTCTTCATATTCAAGAATTCAACAAATGTACTAAAATAATACTGGATTTTGGATTTCTTAGTGTACCAAGAACCCCCCCCCCTCCCTCCCCCCTCTCCCTCGTCTTTTTATGACTTGGTTGAATATTCCTCTTGGAATGACTGAAAACTTCAACGGCGAAAATATTTTCTATTGTAAAATTTCACATGTGCTTGTGTGCTATCTTGTGACCCGTCTGCTGAAAAAGATAGGAGTTGTCACAAGATAGCACACAAGCTACGATGTGTATCTGCGTGGAGAATTATTGGAACAAAGTGATGCGGGCAGTGATAAACATAGTTAATGAGCAATTGCAAACATTTTAATGAATACCGTCGTCAGGGTGACATTGGGTCTGGTGGGTGAGATACAGTCATACAAAATTGCTAAAATTTGTATGACCCAATCTCACCCCAGACCTAATGTCACCCCTGATGACGGTACATACTTTTTCTGGTACGATAGATTTTCTTGTGGGAGTCCTAACCATGCAAGATTTTTTTTCAACTGTCCCAAAAAATCTTCCAAAAAGTCTTCCTAAAAGCAGTTTTTACCTTACATATTTTTATGTGCAGCTTAGTACATAAAAAGCAGAGCAGACCTTGGTCATAGTCGTGGATGAAGAGAAGAGGAAAGATGGGAAATAAAAAAAATAAAATTCAAAACTTTTTTCTCAACTTTTTAAATTAAAATGTATCACAAATTACTCTAATTAATAACTCTAATACAAAAAAAGCAGAAATTTTCGATGGCCTCAACAAAAATCTAAAGTTTTATTTAAAGGTCCTTTAATTTATTGTGTTTCATATGTTTATAGGACCTTTAAAAAAATCTAGAAATGTCTTCTGATCTTTTTCTACCTAAACTACAGATACTACTAAAATGTGCACATTTAAAATGTGATGATAATCTCATAGAAGCCAAATAACACTTTTCCTCAAATACACAAATTTTGGAACACCCTATTAACTGGACCACTTTAACGTTACTACTGTACTGACCCTCATCAACTTTTCGGAAGATGACAAAGCTGTTATTTAAAAGTGTGGTATCTACGAATTTGGTTTAACAAAATTTCGGTTATGGATCATTGTGATTCGGTACCACCCTAACATTTTATTTGATAGGATTTACACACACACAATCAAAATTACAAGCTACTATTGATATAAAAAAAATACAATTTCAGCAATTAAAAAAAATATTTGAAAAATAAATATTTATGAACCACCCTAATGTACTTAGATTTTATTTCATGAAAAAATAAATGTGTTTTTTGAATTCAGCTGCCCAAAATTACCCTTATATGACATATTTGGTAGAATACCTGGCATTTTTTAATTTTGTCACACCTTTGTTCGGAGAGGATCCACTGTGTGCCGTGGCGGTGATGTTCGAAAAGGGTGTCGGATTTATCGACACGATAACAGCAGGTGCATCAATCTCCAAACTCGAGTTGATTTTTCGCTGATGTGACGGGATTTCCCGAACGCCAGCACCAGTTTCTCTCGCGTGTGTTTGAAGAGTCCCTACTTTCGTTGCAAAATTACAGGGCACTGACGACGGCGTCGATGCGGTCGTGTCTGATGAAGTTATTTTCGTATTGTTTCAAAACTGTAGAATAGCCAGACTTACGCTAATGGCGATGTGACGTGGTGTGGAAGTTTTCCTTAGATGTTAAAACATCGCTTTGAACGGGGTGCAATTGGAAGCTTTTGGGAAAACATTGGTTTTGGCTTACGTCAGTTCAAATTGGTCGGAAATCAAAGTTGGTGGTTTTTAGTTTTGTTTTTTTTTTCTTGATGATAAAAATTGAACTCACAAACAAACGAACTCACTTGCGTTGTTAACCCACCAATTGACCTCATCCAACGAGTGTCATCTTTCCCATTAGCATGGGAAAATACGTCCTTCTGACGGTCCCCTTCTTTGTAGGTCACTGCTGTATTAAGCCCCAGCTGAAATTGGAAACACATCCCATTATTACTCGTTCTAGATCCAGGCTCCACCGAAAACGAGCCGGGACCAGCTGACACACATTGACTATGCAATTCATGCGAAAGTGGAGAGGAGAGGCTGCCTAAATACTAGCTGCAAGCAAAATTTTAACGACTTACCATATCTCGTATCATCATCGTTCTCGTCGTCTATTCCATGATGATACTCATTGTTGGGGATGGTTTGTTCCCACGAGTGAGTCCTGCTGGCTGGGGTTGACACCGGTGACTCTAACCCTGCTTGCTTGTAAGGATAAAACCATGCCCCAACCGACAAAGTCGACAGCATCACGACGAGCATATCGGGAAATAAATTAACAATTATGCAAAAGTAGTTTACTAATCTACTCGGTTCTAGAGTTTCCATCATCATCGTGGCCTCATCGTATAGAGTTGAGGCTCCTCATCAACACCGAATGTCCTGGAGCTACTGGGGGAGTTGGCCAGGTCGCACTCGTCGTTCTGCTGCTGTTGCCTCCCAAAAAACGGGATCGTTTTTGGTGATGATCTGTCCGCCTGGTTTTGTGGTAGGGTGAATTGTTATATTTTAGTAATTTTTGGATAAGCATTTTAAAATCATTGTAGAAAATCAAACAAAGTCAAGACACAGAGTAACTCTGTGGTCAAGATAATGAGAAATAAAACGAAAACTGCCAATAATTGGACAAAATGCAATACAAATACATAATTACAAATTTCAGCATTAAAATCACCAGCAGTGTAATTTAAGAAATCGACAGAATCGTGCTATCTTGTCGTAAGTCACTTTTCAAATTACAAAAAAAATGATTGATTTGGTATCTTGAGCAAAGATAAAGAATTTTAGACTTTGCAAAAAAAAAAATAGGTACATGGAAAATAATCGTTTAATTAACCCTCTACCCTCTACCCGGTTTTTCGAAAAAAAAAAAATCATTTTTAGTATTTTAATTTGCATTTATCTTGTTAATTTTATCTTTTTTGGTAGTATTTGGCCTGTTCTACCAACTCCTATCATTACCATTTCAATAAAACCCTATCTAATCTTCATGTTTTTACAGTATTTTTTTTTTAAATTTTTTGCTTGTTTTTCAAATTTTATGCCATACAGTGGTACCATTACACTACTCGACAAAACAAAACTTGTGTCAAGGGATTGACGATATCTCATCGGTTCCTCAGAGAAAAGGCATCCCCGAATCCGATGCAATCGACAGAATTTGATTTTATGTCCACGCGGACTGACGAGAAGCTGGTAAATTTTTTAACATAAAAAAATCGAACAATTTAAAAAAAACTTGCGTCTCCTCCCAACTATATGAGCCATCAACAAAAATATGGAGGCGCCTGGTGCATAGCCATTTCCTTTAAGCACAACGGAAACAACCAATACAAATGTATAAAAAAGTTGTCAAGTTCGGGGGGTCCACAGCTAGCATTTTTGGTACGATTATAAAAATAAATATTAAAAGTTAAAAATTAAAATATTTGAAAAACATTTTTTTTTAATATATTTGTTTACTAAAATTTTATGTTTCTCAAAAACTATGGGTACTTCGGGATGTCCATGGTAATCCAAGGACTCCCTAGAGTTAAGATCTATGAGTCTACCGCCGTAACAAGCAAGAGGTCGTCGGATTTTGACCCCGGATTATGTGCGTATAGCATCAGTGGATATGGTAGACTACTATATGAATGTAATGGGATGTACATGGTCATCCAAGGACTCCCTGGAGTTAAGATCTACGAGTCTACCGCCGTAACAAGCAAGAGGTCGTCGGATTTTGACCCCGGATCATGTGCGTATAGCATCAGTGGATATGGTAGACTACTATATGAATGTAATGGGATGTCCATGGTAATCCAAGGACTCCCTAGAGTTAAGATCTATGAGTCTACCGCCGTAACAAGCAAGAGGTCGTCGGATTTTGACCCCGGATTATGTGCGTATAGCATCAGTGGATATGGTAGACTACTATATGAATGTAATGGGATGTACATGGTCATCCAAGGACTCCC
The DNA here is from genome assembly GCF_016801865.2 of Culex pipiens pallens. NCBI lineage: Eukaryota > Metazoa > Arthropoda > Insecta > Diptera > Culicidae > Culex > Culex pipiens. The sequence goes on along the minus strand of NC_068938.1, from coordinate 139,440,696 downwards.
TGGAGTTAAGATCTACGAGTCTACCGCCGTAACAAGCAAGAGGTCGTCGGATTTTGACCCCGGATCATGTGCGTATAGCATCAGTGGATATGGTAGACTACTATATGAATGTAATGGGATGTACATGGTCATCCAAGGACTCCCTAGAGTTAAGATCTACGAGTCTACCGCCGTAACAAGCAAGAGGTCGTCGGATTTTGACCCCGGATTATGTGCGTATAGCATCAGTGGATATGGTAGACTACTATATGAATGTAATGGGATGTACATGGTCATCCAAGGACTCCCTGGAGTTAAGATCTACGAGTCTACCGCCGTAACAAGCAAGAGGTCGTCGGATTTTGACCCCGGATCATGTGCGTATAGCATCAGTGGATATGGTAGACTACTATATGAATGTAATGGGATGTACATGGTCATCCAAGGACTCCCTAGAGTTAAGATCTACGAGTCTACCGCCGTAACAAGCAAGAGGTCGTCGGATTTTGACCCCGGATTATGTGCGTATAGCATCAGTGGATATGGTAGACTACTATATGAATGTAATGGGATGTACATGGTCATCCAAGGACTCCCTGGAGTTAAGATCTACGAGTCTACCGCCGTAACAAGCAAGAGGTCGTCGGATTTTGACCCCGGATCATGTGCGTATAGCATCAGTGGATATGGTAGACTACTATATGAATGTAATGGGATGTACATGATCATCCAAGGACTCCCTGGAGTTAAGATCTACGAGTCTAGCGCCGTAACAAGCAAGAGATCGTCGGATTTTGACCCCGGATCATGTGCGTATAGCACCAGTGGATATGGTAGACTACTATATGAATGTAATGGGATGTCCATGGTCATCTAAGGACTCCCTGGAGTTAAGATCTACGAGTCTACCGCCGTAACAAGCAAGAGGTCGTCGGATTTTGACCCCGGATCATGTGCGTATAGCATCAGTGGATATGGTAGACTACTATATGAATGTAATGGGATGTACATGGTCATCCAAGGACTCCCTGGAGTTAAGATCTACGAGTCTACCGCCGTAACAAGCAAGAGGTCGTCGGATTTTGACCCCGGATTATGTGCGTATAGCATCAGTGGATATGGTAGACTACTATATGAATGTAATGGGATGTACATGGTCATCCAAGGACTCCCTGGAGTTAAGATCTACGAGTCTACCGCCGTAACAAGCAAGAGGTCGTCGGATTTTGACCCCGGATCATGTGCGTATAGCATCAGTGGATATGGTAGACTACTATATGAATGTAATGGGATGTACATGATCATCCAAGGACTCCCTGGAGTTAAGATCTACGAGTCTAGCGCCGTAACAAGCAAGAGGTCGTCGGATTTTGACCCCGGATCATGTGCGTATAGCACCAGTGGATATGGTAGACTACTATATGAATGTAATGGGATGTCCATGGTCATCTAAGGACTCCCTGGAGTTAAGATCTACGAGTCTACCGCCGTAACAAGCAAGAGGTCGTCGGATTTTGACCCCGGATCATGTGCGTATAGCATCAGTGGATATGGTAGACTACTATATGAATGTAATGGGATGTACATGGTCATCCAAGGACTCCCTGGAGTTAAGATCTACGAGTCTACCGCCGTAATAAGCAAGAGGTCGTCGGATTTTGACCCCGGATCATGTGAGTATAGCATCAGTGGATATGGTAGACTACTATATGAATGTAATGGGATGTACATGGGCATCCAAGGACTCCCTGGAGTTAAGATCTACGAGTCTACTGCCGTAACAAGCAAGAGGTCGTCGGATTTTGACCCCGGATCATGTGAGTATAGCATCAGTGGATATGGTAGACTACTATATGAATGTAATGGGATGTACATGGTCATCCAAGGACTCCCTGGAGTTAAGATCTACAATCGATGTAAAGTTATCGAAATATTTAAGTTTGAACGATGAACAAAAGTCCTTGCTTACCACTTTAGCCAAACGGCGACCTCTTTTTTGTTACGGCGGTAGACTCGTAGATCTTAACTCCAGGGAGCCCAACACATTTATATAGCAGTCTACCATATCCACTGATGCTATACGCACATGATCCGGGGTCAAAAGCCGATGACCTCTTGTTTGTTACGGCGGTAGACTCGTAGATCTTAACTCCAGGGAGTCCTTGGATGACCATGGACATCCCATTACATTCATATAGTAGTCTACCATATCTACTGATGCTATACGCACATGATCCGGGGTCAAAATCCGACGACCTCTTGCTTGTTACGGCGCTAGACTCGTAGATCTTAACTCCAGGGAGTCCTTGGATGACCATGGACATCCCATTACATTCATATAGTAGTCTATCATATCCACTGGTGCTATACGCACATGATCCGGGGTCAAAATCCGACGACCTCTTGCTTGTTACGGCGGTAGACTCGTAGATCTTAACTCCAGGGAGTCCTTGGTTGACCATGTACATCCCATTACATTCATATAGTAGTCTACCATATCCACTGATGCTATACGCACATAATCCGGGGTCAAAATCCGACGACCTCTTGCTTGTTACGGCGGTAGACTCGTAGATCTTAACTCCAGGGAGTGCTTAGATGACCATGGACATCCCATTACATTCATATAGTAGTCTACCATATCCACTGATGCTATACTCACATGATCCGGCGTCAAAATCCGACGACCTCTTGCTTGTTACGGCGGTAGACTCGTAGATCTTAACTCCAGGGAGTCCTTAGATGACCATGGACATCCCATTACATTCATATAGTAGTCTACCATATCCACTGATGCTATACTCACATGATCCGGCGTCAAAATCCGACGACCTCTTGCTTGTTACGGCGCTAGACTCGTAGATCTTAACTCCAGGGAGTCCTTGGATGACCATGGACATCCCATTACATTCATATAGTAGTCTACCATATCCACTGGTGCTATACGCACATGATCCGGGGTCAAAATCCGACGACCTCTTGCTTGTTACGGTGGTAGACTCGTAGATCTTAACTCCAGGGAGTCCTTGGATGACCATGTACATCCCATTACATTCATATAGTAGTCTACCATATCCACTGATGCTATACGCACATAATCCGGGGTCAAAATCCGACGACCTCTTGCTTGTTACGGCGGTAGACTCGTAGATCTTAACTCCAGGGAGTCCTTGGTTGACTTTGTACATCCCATTACATTCATATAGTAGTCTACCATATCCACTGATGCTATACGCACATAATCCGGGGTCAAAATCCGACGACCTCTTGCTTGTTACGGCGGTAGACTCGTAGATCTTAACTCCAGGGAGTCCTTGGATGACCATGTACATCCCATTACATTCATATAGTAGTCTACCATATCCACTGATGCTATACGCACATAATCCGGGGTCAAAATCCGACGACCTCTTGCTTGTTACGGCGGTAGACTCGTAGATCTTAACTCCAGGGAGTCCTTGGTTGACCATGTACATCCCATTACATTCATATAGTAGTCTACCATATCCACTGATGCTATACGCACATAATCCGGGGTCAAAATCCGACGACCTCTTGCTTGTTACGGCGGTAGACTCGTAGATCTTAACTCCAGGGAGTCCTTGGATGACCATGTACATCCCATTACATTCATATAGTAGTCTACCATATCCACTGATGCTATACGCACATGATCCGGGGTCAAAATCCGACGACCTCTTGCTTGTTACGGCGCTAGACTCGTAGATCTTAACTCCAGGGAGTCCTTGGATGACCATGGACATCCCATTACATTCATATAGTAGTCTACCATATCCACTGGTGCTATACGCACATGATCCGGGGTCAAAATCCGACGACCTCTTGCTTGTTACGGTGGTAGACTCGTAGATCTTAACTCCAGGGAGTCCTTGGATGACCATGTACATCCCATTACATTCATATAGTAGTCTACCATATCCACTGATGCTATACGCACATAATCCGGGGTCAAAATCCGACGACCTCTTGCTTGTTACGGCGGTAGACTCATAGATCTTAACTCTAGGGAGTCCTTGGATTACCATGGACATCCCGAAGTACCCATAGTTCTTGAGAAACATAAAATTTTAGTAAACAAATATATTAAAAAAAAATGTTTTTCAAATATTTTAATTTTTAACTTTTAATATTTATTTTTATAATCGTACCAAAAATGCTAGCTGTGGACCCCCCGAACTTGACAACTTTTTTATACATTTGTATTGGTTGTTTCCGTTGTGCTTAAAGGAAATGGCTATGCACCAGGCGCCTCCATATTTTTGTTGATGGCTCATATAGTTGGGAGGAGACGCAAGTTTTTTTTAAATTGTTCGATTTTTTTATGTTAAAAAATTTACCAGCTTCTCGTCAGTCCGCGTGGACATAAAATCAAATTCTGTCGATTGCATCGGATTCGGGGATGCCTTTTCTCTGAGGAACCGATGAGATATCGTCAATCCCTTGACACAAGTTTTGTTTTGTCGAGTAGTGTTATCATTTAAATTGTAAAAAAAAGTGCATAAAGGCATAGTTTGGGACACTAAAAAAATTACTGCATACTTATTTTGACTTAAAATATAGGAAATATTAGTAAAAAACACAGCCAAAGTTGACGATTTTAAAATTACATTTGAAAAAGAATTGGTAAAGTCACATAAAATAATTAAAACTTCCAACCCACAAATTTTATGAAAATTTTAATAGTTCCCCGCTGACGAAAATAAATACTAGGCCAATAACATTTTATGTTATTTATAACAATATTTGTTATTCGCCGTTATGATTTTTTTGTTATTGGATTGTTATTGTAATAACAGACTAAAAACATTTTGCGTTATTCTTCGAACAAATCTTTGTTATTCTTTTTTGTTATTTTAACAACTAATCTGATCATCCCAATAACAATTGGAGTTATTCTCCCATGACAAAAAATGTTATTCCCAAATTGTTTTTACTTTCAACCAATATCAGACCAATAATAAATTTGGATATGATAACTTAAACTGTTATTAAGCTCTTATGCAAAAATGGATTTTGCAAGAATATTCCGTAATTTTTTTATTTTAACCGTATTTGTTATTGAAATGGCATGAATTTTGCAATTACCGTCTTCCCGGGTCTTCTTTCCAATGCACAGTGGTCTAGATCGCAAAATTAAGTTGTTAGGCTGGATCTCTTCTTCCAAATCATTCCTTTGTGGACCATCATTAAGTGAGGTACTCCTGGATTTTAGCTCCTGAAAAGTGCTTAAAAAGTGCAAAAATGCCTCAGGGCAAGAAAAAGGACGGTCCTCACCAGCAGGATCGGCAGATTTATAGAAGCTAAAGAATGCCTAAGCGCTACCTGCAAAGCCAGGCAGTTTGAGCAAGGACGCTCAAAAATTGTCTGGAAACCAGTTCGCTACCCTCCCTGTGGACGTGAGCGAGAAGGAAGAATTTGAACGACGGGAAAAGTTGCCACCCATTTTTGTGAAAACATCGTCATCGGATTCGGTGCGAAAGTGGCTGACCGGGTTTATCAAATCTGGTGCTTTACGAGCTTCCATTCGCTTGTGTGCTGATGGACTCAAAATTCTGCTACCTACCAGAAATGATTACAACTACGTTCGGGATTTCCTGAACAACACAAAGATTGAATACTACAGCTATGACGATCCAGGTAAACGCCCCACGAAACAGGTCCTCCGAGGCCTGTACGACATGGATGTGAGTGTGCTGAAAGAAGAGCTCAAAACTCTTAAGTTGAACGTGATCGAAGTCTTCAAGATGACGAGACACAACAAGGACATCAAGTATCGTGATCAACTGTACCTGGTTCATTTCGAGAAAGGATCGACAACGCCGTCTGAGCTGAAGCAGTTCGGGCAATTTTCAACATGCGGAGGTGAGCACAAAACTCAAGCTTGCGAAACAATCAACGAGAACATCGAAGCGAAATGCTTCAATTGCGGCGGCGACCATTCGACCAAGAATCGGAGCTGCCCAAAACGTGCTGAGTTTGTGAAAATTCGGCAGCAAGCGACGACGAGGCACCAACCAAATCGTCGCAAAACACCACCAACTTTCACGGACGTGGATTTTCCTGCTTTGGCGTCACCAGGAGCAGGATCTACTCGAGTGGTTCCAAATCTGCAGCCATTGCCGTTGAATCAGCGGCAAAGAGTTGCAGAGCATACAACACCTCCAGGCTTCAGTCAGCAACCGAGGGAAAACCAACCAACATCAACGGGTGAAGGCAGGAGTGACCTGTTTTCACCACAAGAACTTCTGAACATTTTCATCGAGATGACAACAACTCTGCGTGGGTGCAAAACTCGCCAGGAATAAGTAAGAACTCTTGGAGCATTCATCTTAAAATACAGTTCGTAGTTTACTCGTTCTAGTGATTTTGAATATTTCAATGGATTTATTTGTTTAGTTTTAGGTTAGGATTAGTTGTTAAAGTGATTTTTTTTTCTTTTTTACCCAAATGTATTCAATTCAATGCAATATTGTAAAACAATTTCAAGCAAATAAATAAATGTGATCAGTTAATAATAAAACGAAAAATACAACAAAGATGAAGAGCATTAGGCCATACTACTTATCATGTAAAAGAAATGTAATTATTATAAGAATGTTCAATAAAAACATATTTAATTTCAAAAAAAAATCTTCTTGCAAATGCAACCTGGCGCTTAAAATTTTGCGCCTTTTCAAGATAATTGAATTTAAATTTTTCCTTAAAATGGCTGTAACTTTTGACCTTTTAGTCCAAATTGACTTGTCAAAAAAATGTGTTTTTTTAGCGCTATAAAAGTGCTTACAACTTCACTTTTCTCTATAACTTAACCCTGAATTGACACATTCAAAACACAGATTTTTTAAGATTTGCTAAGATGCTTTAAATATACTTGGTCGTAGAAGACATAAATTACAATATAAAATTTGATTTTTTTTGAATTTCTCTTAAAATGAAATGTCCCTAAATTTTTTACAGTCGAGTTTCAAAAAATGGTGGAGATTTAAAAACTATCATTTTGCAATTTCGTCGTAAAACGACTTCCTTTGCTTGTCATTCTCGAGCGACGAAACGACCTACTCTTCACTAACAAATTTTCTTTCATTTTAATTTTTTATGTGTTAAGAATATTGAGATTTTCGGAAAAAGTATTTATAATCATTTTGAAATGCAGAATTTAACTTGCAATCGAAAATAACTTTTTTTTTCGTTTAATATTATAATCTTTGAAATTTAAAAATACTTCATGGAGGATAATCACCCTATCAAAAAAAAAAAAGTGCTTTTAATATTAAAAAAAAGTACATGACAATTCCTGCTGTTTTCTGGAAAAATATTCAAAGGACTAAAAAGCTTTTTTTATATTTTTAAATCACCATTATGAAATACAATAGTAGTTTATGCAACAAGTTGCAAAAAGAGGATTTTTTCAGCACGAGTCGTACATTTATCGAACGAGGTTCACCGAGTTGGATAAATATGAAGAGTGCTGAAAAAATCAAGTTTTGCAACGAGTTCCATACAACATTTTTTGCAATTCCGAAAAACACGCATTGAGTGAAATTTTATGTAAAATTTTCATGTATTTTGTCAATAAATCGTTTAATTAAAAAAAAATGTTGAAAAGTGTTACTTTTCGAAACAAGTGCTGAAAAGTTTAACTTTTCAGCACCCATTTGAGTGCTGAAAAGTAGTGCTTTTCAGCATTTATTTTGAAAAGTGTGGCTATTCGATTCTGTTATTTTTGGTACAGAAAAGTAGGCTATTTCGTCGTTTAAGAATGACAGGAAAAGTGAGTAGTTTCACGATGGAATTGCAAAAAAGTTTTTTCACATAAAAACGAAATCAAAAGTATCCGGGATATCGCGTGAAGAAAAAGAACAACTGACAAGGTACACCCAAAATTCCGAGTCGAAAGAATCGATATATTGAGGGCTCAGCGCCAAAAATCGGGAGAATAGAGTTATCTACGTGCGCATGTATTGCATGTACGTACACGAAAAATATTGAGGTTAAATTTTGTACCGGCCAGCAAAACAAATGGCGTGCTAGTGTATGTGAGATCTCTGTCTGTCGGACTAGTGCAGATTAGTTTTGGGTGTAACACTGATGAAAACTTCTTCTCTACAAAACTTAAATTTTAAGAGGTTCAAGCTCAGACACCATCGGTCTGGTCTGCTCAACAAACTTAAATGAAAAAAAATGTAGGAAAACCACATTTTTTCAAAACTGAATACGATCGGTATTGTAAAACTGATTTGAATAAGTGTGAGTTAAGTGTAATGGAAAATTGTTTGGAATACATATAGCAAAATATCAAATTGATGTTGATATCAAATGATCTGATGAAAATCGCAACCCCTACCCTAACAAAACAAAAATTTGACTCAGATTTTCGGAGGAGCATCGCAGCTGCCCATCAGTGTGTACCCCAAGCATAAGCAAAGTAAATTTAATTTAAATATTTGAATATTCATTCACCTCCACTTTTCTGGACCGTTTTTTTTTCTCTCTCCTCGGATAAGATCCGGTCATGATTGAAGTGGGTACATGCAGGAATTTTCATCATTTTCTCTCTTCTCACTTTCAGCTGGCTCGACTCTGTGTTTTTTTTTTTTTTGACAGCCAAGGTTGGCAACTTTGAAATAAATTTTCGCCACGGAGGAGTTCACGTGAAATCAAGCAAGAGTGACTCCTTTTTTTTCGCCGCTGCCCCGTTTTTTGTTTCAACGAAATCATACAAAATCTTGGCAAGCCAAGCATTATCGCGCGGTGGTGCGTCTCGTGACGTGAAAACTTTTGGCCAGGACGACGAAAAAGCTCGCAAGAGTTGTGTGTGAGTGAGTGAGGGGAAAGCTTTGCGCGCAGTGATTCTGCTAAATGAAGCGTCATCACCGGGGAATCCTTTGCTTCTCCTCAACCTCCCCCAGAAAAAAGGATCAAATGGATTTGAGGGGTAAGTTTGGCACACACACACACACAGGGCGAAAGTCTTCTTATCTTGGTCATTGTGTAGTCAGCGAGATTTAAGGGGAGGAGTGGGGATGAAGCCAAGCCAAGAGAAATGAACGTGATTTAGAACTTTTCCATATCATTCTTTGGTTAAGTTAGTTTTTTTTTTTCAAGAGAGATGCTTGTCACTATCATGCTAGTTTGTCACATTTTGAAATGGAAGACAGTCTATTTAAACTTCTGGAGTTTTTTTTAAAGGTCCAATAAACCAAATTTCCAGTTTTTGCTTTTTGAGTATTTTTGAAACCGCCTTAAAAAAACACCCAAGAAGCAAAAACTGAAAATTTGGTTTATTGGACCTTCTCAAAACAAATCTCCAGACTTGTTTTATTGAAACATGAGTGACAAATAAAATTAAAAATTTATTACAAAACTTAACTCAAAATTGTACGCTTTTAAATTTTTTTAATGTTTGTTGTATAACAAAGATTGCAATGTCTGCCAGAAACCCCCAAAGATCCGTGGCAAGATAGCACAACATTGACGGTTGGCTGATACGGCGGGCACCAGCAAGTTTTGGGATGGCTAATTAAATAGGAATTGGATGTGCAAAAAGAGTAATGGTGTGCTGTTATGAAAATTAGTTTGCGAAACAAAGAAGAGTTAGGGGCGGTCTTATCAGTTTGATGGAGTTTGACAAACACTGAGCGAGAGAGCAGCTAGGGATGATGGTTTTGAAAAATGACTTTCAATGGAAACAAATGACGTTGAGGGTTCCTTTTGAAGCGTGAGATAAGTTTGGAAAAAAGAGTGGAGTTTGTTGTGGATACTTCTAGCAGAATGTGATATGGTCTGCAAAGAATTTTGCAAAAGTGCGTTAATCCTGAAGATTTAAATGCAAAGATTTGTTTTCGTTTTATACTCAGTTGGGTAATTTTCTCTACCAACTCACACGAAATCGGGAAAAGTTGCCCCGACCCTTCTTCGATTTGCGTGAAACTTTGTCCTAAGGGGTAACTTTTGTCTCTGATCACGAATTCGAGTTCCGTTTTTTGATATCTCGTGACGGAGGGGCGGTACGACCCCTTCCATTTTTGAACATGCGAAAAAAGAGGTGTTTTTCAATAATTTGCAGCCTGAAACGGTGATGAGATAGAAATTTGGTGTCAAAGGGACTTTTAAGTATAATTAGACGCCCGATTTGATGGCGTACTCAGAATTCCGAAAAAACATATTTTTCATCGAAAAAAACACTAAAAAAGTTTTAAAAATTCTCCCATTTTCCGTTACTTGATGGTAAATTTTTTTTGCAACACGTCATTTTATGGGAAATTTAATGTTCTTTTCGAATCTACATTGGTCCAGAAGGGTCATTTTTTCATTTAGAACAAAATTTTTCATTTTAAAATTTCGTGTTTTTTCTAACTTTGCAGGGTTGACGATGAACGGCCATGATCGATGACGACCAACTTTTTCAAAACTTTTTTTCGTAAAATCGCGATAACTCGTGATGTTTATAAGCAAACCCCTAATGTATATATAATTTTTTTTGTAATTGTTTGTTCTACAACTTTGTAGAACATTGTTACACTCTAAAAAATAACCCTGCAAAGTTAGAAAAAACACGAAATTTTAAAATGAAAAATTTTGTTCTGAATGAAAAAATGACCCTTCTGGGTCAATGTAGATTCGAAAAGAACATTAAATTTCCCATAAAATGACATGTTCCAAAAAATTTTACAGTCGAGTAACGGAAAATGGGAGAATTTTTAAAACATTTTTATTGTTTTTTCGATGCAAAATATGTGTTTTTTTCGGAATTCTGAGTACCGTAAAACGGGGTGACTTTGATAGCCGGGGTGACTTTGATAGGTTTGCGATTATTCTGCAAAATGAAGAGTACAATTAAAATACGTAAGGAATGGTTCAGAAACATACTGACCGTGGTAGAGAAGTGTTCAAAGTACCTCAAGAAGAACTTTTCATAAATTTTTGAAAGGTTTATAAAGTTAGTTAACTATAGTTAAGAAAATGTTGATGGAAGTCATTATTTTAAACTTCTCAAAGTGTCATGATTTTCTCAATGATCATGATTTTTAATCGGAAAACGAAATGCATTTTCGGATTCTTTGGACAATTTTCCACTAGGAGAAGGTTTAATAAGTTTGTAAATAATAAATATTATCTGTTTTTGAAACACAGTTTAAAAAAAACTTCAAATTTACAGGCATTTTTAGTTGAACAAATTTCATGTAAAATGTGAAACCTTGTGATTCGTGCTTCGAATTCAGTATAAAATGCAATATAAATCGATAATTTTATAAACAAAACTAGTTTTAACAAATTTCAGGCAAAATTCCGACTTTTTAACAATTTTACCTAAAATTTATATGTATTTAATTAAAAAGCTTCTAAACATAGTTAACTTAACATGAACATTGATTTTTTTTTTCTTGCAAACTATATCAGCTACTTTAGTGATGGTACATTTAACGTACAAATAAAGTTTGAACATCTTAAATATGATTTTAACAAGAAAAACTATGACTATCAAAGTCACCCCGGAATTAAAACTAAGAATTTTTAACGTAACTATTTTTCTAAACACAATTGAAAAAACTTTTTTTCCAAAATTGTGCATGGACTTTGTGTGGCCTACCCCAGTACATGTTTTAAAAATAATAATCTTGAGAAAAACCTTACCTGTTGAAAAATATTCTAAAAACAAATTGAAATCCTGTCAAAGTCACCCCGGTTTACGGTACGCCATCAAATCGGGCGTCTAATTTTACATAAAAATCTCTTTGACACCAAATTTCTATCTCATCACCGTTTCAGGCTGCAAATTATTGAAAAACACCTCTTTTTTCGCATGTTCAAAAATGGAAGGGGTCGTACCGTCCCTCCGTCACGAGATATCAAAAAACGGACCTCGAATTCGTGATCAGGGACAAAAGTTACCCCTTAGGACAAATTTTCACGCAAATCGAAGAGGGGTAGGGGCAACTGCTGTGTGATTTGGCGGAGAATTACCCAGTTATTATTTAACTTTACTGAAATTAGATGGTAAATCACCAAATATTGTTAAATTTTTAAAAGTATTTATAGTATTTAGAGAATGAAAAGTTTTAAAAGTATTTGAATAGTAAAAAGTTTTTAAAATATTTAAAGTATTTAAAGTATTTAAAATATTTAAATTATTTAAAGTATTTAAAGTATTTAAAGTATTTAAAGTATTAAAAGTATTTAAAGTATTTAAAGTATTTAAAGTATTTAAAGTATTTAAAGTATTTAAAGTATTTAAAGTATTTAAAGTATTTAAAGTATTTAAAGTATTTAAAGTATTTAAAGTATTTAAAGTATTTAAAGTATTTAACGTATTTAAAGTTTTTAAAGTATTTAAAGTATTTAAAGTTTTTAAAGTATTTAAAGTATACTCTAGAAGTATTTAAAGTATTTCAATATTTAAAGTACTTAAATATTTCCAGTTTTTAGTGTATTCCATATATTTAAGTTGTTTAATGTATTTCAAGTATTAAAACTTTAAATTTTAAAGTGCCTAACTTATGAGCTCAATTTGTTCTCCATCTGCATTGACTATCTCTTCTTCCTGATTGCTGTTCTTGTGAGGGGATCATCGATCCATCCGCATTGACATACTATCTTTGCATTTGATTTCTTGTCTTTCTTTTTATTTTGAATTGTTTTTTTTTCACACTTATTACCAGTCTTTGTGAGGGGATATTGAGCTCGCTTTGCTCTCCATCTGCATTGACCTTTTCTGATTCATGATTTTCCTTTTTAACAGTAGTTAAAATCAAAGCCGGGGATTAGGAAGGGAGCATCAGGGCAGTGGACAGTATGCTGTAATGGCGAAGACCGGATGTGGATAGTGGAAGTCCAAAACTACATCACAAGAGGGAAATAGTGTATTAATTGTGCAATTCTTAAGCACTGCCTAATTATTACATCAATTGACCTCTGTCAGTTTCCAGTTGTCTGACAGGCCCTTTAGCTTTGTCAGACTTTTTTCGGAGTTATTGGAGGTTACTGTTGGAAGGAGATTTTCTTCCCTTGAGGACACCGTGAGTGATTTTGCTTATTCGCGTTCAACAAACCCCTTTTGGCCCTTCATCACGGAGAGACCGGCCAGGGCAAATCTAAGAAAATCTTGGTTAATTTAACTAAAAGTATGGGTTAATTTTTTACACAGCTTTTTTTCAACAATCGATTGTTGATTTTGTTAACCCAAAATTGCTGACCACCAGTAACTAAAATTAACTAAAAAAATAGTTGGAATTGCCATTTTCGTTGGTTAAATGGCCGAAAAAAATTCTAGCAGTCGACTGCTAGAATATTTTTTTCAGAAAAATAACTATTTTTTTTTTTGTTTTAAGCTGAAATATTGTGGAATATTCTGTAAAAAACAGGCTGGGCCATACTTTTCAACTATTTTTCAACAATTTTTTTCGTTTTATTAACTGAAATATTTTTGCATGCTGCAAATTATTAGTGAATTATAACAAAACATTTCTTAATTAAACATAATTTATGTTAGTGTCGATATATATTTTCTTTAATTATCTAACGATACAGGCCGGGCAGAATTTCTAGCTATAATTTTAACTAATGTCTTACTTAAATACAGAAAAACATTCGTGCATGTAGTCAATAATTAGCTATTGTTAGCAATATTTTTATTGAATTTGCAGTAAATTTTATAATAATGCCTCACAAATTAATGCTGGGTGTTTTTATTTTCGCATTTATTCTGCCTAAAATTTTAACTTTTTGTACTAATTTGTTTTTTTTTTGCATGAAGTTATTAAATTACTGTTAAAAAGCATCAAAACAAAACTTTTTATTATCTGTTATTATAAAACATGTAAAGTTTGATTAAAGTTTGAAAAAAATACGTTGCATAAATCTAAAAAAATAATAATAAAACATATTACAAATTTTGTTAAACATATTTATAAAAGATGTTTAATTTCTCGTGAATTCCTTGAAGATATTTCACCAAGTAAGTTATTATGTTGTATAAAATTAAGTGTTGTATTCACTTACCATCACTGTGCAATCATCCGATAAGTCATCATCATCTACAACGGTCTCAGGTTTAGTTATTTTTCACACAGAATTTACACCAAAACGAACCATTTGCTGCAAATAGACATATAAAATTTATTAGTAATTTGATACAAAATCCTTAATTTTGTCTATAAACTGAAAAAAGGATCGTAAATAAATGTAATTATAATGAGGAAAGAAGAAATATCAATAATGCTCCGTTTCCTGAAAACAATATTTTGAGTTTTACTTACCAGTTTATTTAGCAGTCTTCTATTAACAGCATTTTTAAAATATTTCTATCTTCTTTTGTATATCTTTTATAAATTTTATTTTTTAGACATTTCCCATCATCTCATTTTTATTTTGATATTATGTGTACTCATTTCCATATATTTTATGGTTGATGATTCTGAAAAAAAATGGTTCATTAAAATTGTATCCATCGTTAGCACGAAGGTTTTTGATTATTCAGTTTTCTAATTAAAATCACAACAGATAAATTGTTATGTAAAAATAAATCCATACTTACTTAGATTAACCAACCTTTTGTTAAATTTGCCCGTGCAAGTATTGTCGTGCAAGAGTTCGCCCGCCTCTTCCTTTCACTGCCCTTCCCTTTCCTTAAAACATTGTCATGAAGTCCCCTCGCATCAGAGGTCCTCATTGCGAATGTCCTCGTCTTGTTCTTCATAGTTTATCACCTGCAAAGAAATCATCAACAAACTTACTCACCAATTGCACCTCCACAGTTGCAACAGTGTTCACTTCGATTTGCACTTCAACATTAGCCAAATAGTGTGATTTTCACCTTTCACATTCTCTCACTTCACAATTAACAACACAAACTCAACAAATCGACCGCTCTTGTTCGAATCCTGACTTCAAATGACAAACGTAAACAAACCCAAGTTCATCTTTTAAATAATCAACCAATTGATATTTACATTTAACCAAAAAAAATCTTGATTTTTCTAAAACCAAAGCTAACAGTCGAGCACGTTCATTCGAGTTCGGGAAATCTGTTAGCTTTTTGCCTTTAGCATTTTCAACAAATAGGTTATTAAATTATTACTGAATTTTGGTTGATTCAACTGAAAATTGGCCGTAACAAGTACGTTTTTGTGAAATTTACGAAAGTAAAATCAACAATTTTAATTGTTAAAATTTCTGGGCACAGTCTCTCCGTGTACAGTAGTAATTTGAAGATGCTCTCTTTAAATCTGAGCCACTCTAATTCTAGGCAACCACTACATAGGTCATCCTTGTGGCCCTGTTGGTTATCACATCACATCACAATAATCTACTAGGAATCGTGTTTACCATAAAAAAAAACATACGATTACCCTGAACTCAACCCCACCGAAAAAAATCAATATTCAATTTACCCTTTTCCTGCAATCTACCATGTGACGTTCATGTCCTTAAACTTCAAACATTCCATTTAACAAACTGATCAAAAAGCGTGCCAAAACCCATCGAATTGCGCGCCAAGCCTGGTGGGGAAAAACAACACCAAAATCAATTCAACCTTCGTTTTTGGAAGACGCGCCACCACCAGCCATTGCATTGGTTTGGGGCGGTTTCCCGGGCTAGGAATTCAATTTCCACCTTCTGGAGAGTCGGAAAACACATAAAACCTGACTTGGACAGCCCCCGGGCATAGCGTGGCGTTTCCGGCCCCGGCTCGACAAAAAAAGGGTTCAAAAGGGTAATTGGGCTGCTTCTTTCTGAAAACGTATATTTTTCCGCGTTTTGTTTATTGCGACAAGCCCCCATTTCAGCTTTTTAGAAGAAAAGCACTATTAAAAAATATGAAATAATAATAATTTAAAATAAAGTTAGTATTTAAATTACACATTTGCTGCTATTTTTCGTGACGTTACTTATTTTTGTATTTTTTTCTGTGTGAAAAACTCCTCAATAATCAGAGCACAGCGAAATAATAACTGCAAACTATAAACAATCTAGCGGTGTTCCCCTTGGCAGCGATGTTAAGGATACCCTTTTGATAGTGAAGTTATGCTGCTGCCCATTCTCTAGTATAGAATTAACGGTTGAAAAAAAAATCCTTTTCTGTCAATGGCGTGCATAAACACAATTAACACCAACTGGTTAGAAAAAACGTGGAAAGTGATATCCTTGGCGAAGGTGGTCGTGGCAACCAGGGTTGTCCTCCAAAATTTATTAAATTAACATTTATAAAAAAGTTCTAAATGTATTGATTACACATATTTTTTTAACTCATTAATTTTTGTTAACTAAAGTACCCTACCTTAAAAAAATCACAGAGAGGAAAACACGCTCGCCACGGTCGACGAGAATTAAAAGTTCTCCGTGAAACATCAGACGCGTGTTTCCAAGGAAAACTAGAAACACGTGGCGTGAAATTACGATGAGATAAGAGGGGAGCACTGACAACCGGATGTCAAAGTTCAAGCGGTGCGTGGAGTGAGCAGGGATCATTATGGACACCTGTTTTTGTTTGGTTTTCAATTCACTCGAAAGGGGGACGAGTAATGTTTTGTTGTTCAAAAAGGGTTAAGTGATTTTATTTATTAAATAATCACAAACAGTGATAAGGGTTAGTGGAAGTAGCACATTTAACTTTTAAAAATATTGAATGTAATTTTCTCAGACTTGCAACATTGTAAACATTTGAAGTGCTTAAAATAGAAAATATTTCAATTTAAACTCTGTTCAATTTTCTTCGTATTTGGATACCTCTTCTCTCTTGAACTAAACATGCCGTAATTTCTATGTAATTACCTGTAGAGAGCACAGAGGCATCGATTTGTAGATATAACAACCTTTTCTTTAAAAAAAATGTAGTCTGTATGGGTAATTCTCTACCAACTCACGCGAAATCGGGAAAAGTTGTCCCGGTCCTTCTTCGACCTGCGTGAAACTTTGTCCTTAGGAGTAACTTTTATCCCTGATCAAGTTACTTTTCGCGTTTCTCTTTGTTTCGTCGTCCGTGTCTGTCGCGGGTGACCATGAACGGCCATGATCGACGACGACCAACTTTTTCAAAACTTTTTTTTCGTAAAATCACGATAACTCATGATGTTTATAAGCAAACCCCTTATGTTTCTATATCAAAATTTTTGTAATTGTCTGCTCTACAACTTAATGAACATTATTACACTCTAAAAACCCTGCAAAGTTAGAAAAAATACGAAATTTTAAAATGAAAAAAAAAAATGTTCTAAATGAAAAAAAGACCCTTCTGGGTCAATGTAGATTCGAAAAGTACATTAAATTTCCCTTAAAATGGCATGATCCAAAAATTTTTACAGTCAAGTAACAGAAAACGGCAGAGTTTTTAAAACCATTTGAGTGTTTTTCGATGAAAAATACGTTTTTTCGGAATTCTGAGTACGCCATTAAATCGGGCGTCTAATTTTACATAAAAGTCCCTTTGACACCATATTTCTATCTCATCACCATTTCAGGCTGCATTTTGAACGCCTCTTTTTTCGCATGTTCAAAAATAAAAGGGGTCGTACCGTCCCTCCGTCACGAGATATAAAAAATCGGACCTCGGATTCGTGATCAGGAACAAAAGTTACCCCTTAGGATAAAGTTTCACGCAAATCGAAGAGGGGTCGGGGCAACTTTTCCCGATTCCGTGTGAGTTGGTATAGAATTACCCAAATAGTAAAATTTTGCGATTGAGCAATTCCATGTCAAATAGGGAATCGGTTGTACCCGACCCTCTCCGATTTCAATGAAACTTTGTAGACAAGTTCAAAACACCGAATTTCACGCAAATTTCGCGGAATGTTATATGTTATGTTATGTTTAAATCACGAAAACTTTTTTTTATGCATAATTATATGTTATTCTTCGATAAACTAAAAAATCTACACTAAATTTGAACGTGGCAAAAAAATCCTCCAAATTTTCAAAAAAGTTTCAACCTGTTTTATGGATGAGCTCTATATATTTTTTGAAACAAAATGTAAGGCATGCGTATTCTCATTTACAGAACTGCTTAACTGCTAAATAGTTTTCGCGCATTTGCTTCTGTTTAATCATTTTACATTTTATTAAATTTCATATCAAAGCAAGATTTAACAATCTTGTACAGCCAAAAAGATTAAAATAATTTGAATTTTCTGCCACATTTACTGTCGTTCTACGCATAATTTTCCCATGTTCAAAAAAGGGCAACTGAGAAAAACGCGATTGAAATTTTTCGATCGATTTCTGTGTTACTACGCATAATTGTCCCGTGGATCCCTATTCGCCCTGTATGTCCCTAATCACCCCGGTTAAAATTTTATCACCCTTATTTGTAATCCTCTTACAGCTAAACAGGTACACAAGATGAAATGCTTCTTAAAACTCATGATTTCGTGATAGAAAATACTTGGTGGGACATTTATGCGTAGAAATTCAACGATGGGACAAACAGACTTGGTGTTGTTTTCAATGATTTTCTGAACAAAGTATTAGATTTTATGTGTTTTTTTTCTGAAAATATACGTAAAATTAAGCATAAAAATGATAAAAAGTCAGCGACATGGGACAATTATGCGTAGAACGGCAGTTTAGCACATAAAAAATATTTTTTAAGGTTTTCATCTCACTTATCAAAAACTAAATTTAAAATCAAAAGGCAAAAATAATGTAATATGTAACAAATTAAACATTACTATTGAAAATGAGAACGGAAAACATAAAAAAGTAGAATTTTTTAACTTTCACGCGAATCATCCACCCAAATAAGCAAATATCATAGGACTCAGAAAGAATCTGAAATGTTTTTAACAGATTTAAAGAAATACTCTTCATTTTTATATGTTTTATTTTTTTTGTTTCAAATAAAATAGCAGTAAAATTTTTATTGCAGCGAACGAAGATATTATTAAATTTAATTAGTTTCTAAAAGAAACTGAACAATTCTTCAAATGGTACATATCATGCTTTTCAATTGAAATATAATAAAATTTACTTAAACAGTCTTTATGAATGATATATTTATAATGGAGCAGTTCTCTACGGATCGGTATTTTTTCTTTAATTTTAATTTTTGTATTTTTTAATCCAGCTGAGCAGTTCTCTAGGATTTCGGTCATTCGATTTTTTTTGTATTTTTTAATCCGACTGAAACTTTTTTGGTGCCTTCGGTATGCCCAAAGAAGCCATTTTGCATCATTAGTTTGTCCATATAATTTTCCATACAAATTCGGCAGCTGTCCATACAAAAATGATGTATGAAAATTCAAAAATCTGTATCTTTTGAAGGAATTTTTTGATCGATTTGGTGTCTTCGGCAAAGTTGTAGGTATGGATACGGACTACACTGGAAAAAAATAATACACGGTAAAAAAAATTTGGTGATTTTTTTATTTAACTTTTTATCACTAAAACTTGATTTACAAAAAAACACTATTTTTAATTTTTTTTATTTTTTGATATGTTTTAGAAGGCATAAAATGCCAACTTTTCAGAAATTTCCAGGTTGTGCAAAAAATCACTGACCGAGTTATGAATTTTTTAATCAATACTGATTTTTTCAAAAAATCGAAATTTTGGTCGTAAAAATTTTTCAACTTCATTTTTCGATGTAAAATCAAATTTGCAATCAAAAAGTACTTAACTGAAATTTTGATAAAGTGCACCGTTTTCAAGTTATAGCCATATTTAAGTGACTTTTTTGAAAATAGTCGCAGTTTTTCATTTTTTTAAATTAGTGCACATGTTTGCCCAGTTTTGAAAAAAATATTTTTGAAAAGCTGAGAAAATTCTCTATATTTTGCTTATTTGGACTTTGTTGATACGACCTTTAGTTGCTGAGATATTGCAATGCAAAGGTTTAAAAACAGGAAAATTGATGTTTTCTAAGTTTCACCCAAACAACCCACCATTTTCTATCGTCAATATCTCAGCAACTAATGGTCCGATTTTCAATGTTAATATATGAAACATTTGTGAAATTTTCCGATCTCTTCGAAAAAAATATTTTTGGAATTTTCAAATCAAGACTAACATTTCACAAAGGCCAAACATTCAATATTACGCCCTTTTAAAATGTTTGTCTTGATTTGAAAATTCCAAAAATATTTTTTTCGAAAAGATCGGAAAATTTCACAATTGTTTCATATATTAACATTGAAAATCGGACCATTAGTTGCTGAGATATTGACGATAGAAAATGGTGGGTTGTTTGGGTGAAACTTAGAAAACATCAATTTTCCTGTTTTTAAACCTTTGCATTGCAATATCTCAGCAACTAAAGGTCGTATCAACATAGTCCGAATAAGCAAAATATAGAGAATTTTCTCAGCTTTTCAAAAATATTTTTTTCAAAACTGGGCAAACATGTGCACTAATTTAAAAAAATGAAAAACTGCGACTATTTTCAAAAAAGTCACTTAAATATGGCTATAACTTGAAAACGGTGCACTTTATCAAAATTTTAGTTAAGTACTTTTTGATTGCAAATTTGATTTTACATCGAAAAATGAAGTTAAAAAATTTTTACGACCAAAATTTCGATTTTTTGAAAAAATCAGTATTGATTAAAAAATTCATAACTCGGTCAGTGATTTTTTGCACAACCTGGAAATTTCTGAAAAGTTGGCATTTTATGTCTTCTAAAACATATCAAAAAATAAAAAAAATTAAAAATAGTGTTTTTTTGTAAATCAAGTTTTAGTGATAAAAAGTTAAATAAAAAAATCACCAATTTTTTTTTTACCGTGTATTATTTTTTCCAGTGTAGTCCGTATCCATACCTACAACTTTGCCGAAGACACCAAATCGATCAAAAAATTCCTTCAAAAGATACAGATTTTTGAATTTTCATACATCATTTTTGTATGGACAGCTGCCGAATTTGTATGGAAAATTATATGGACAAACTAATGATGCAAAATGGCTTCTTTGGGCATACCGAAGGCACCAAAAAAGTTTCAGCCGGATTAAAAAATACAAAAATTAAAATTGAAGAAAAAAGACCGATTTCGTAGAGAATTGCTCAGCTGAAACTTTTTTGGTGCCTTCGGTATGCCCAAAAAAGCCATTTTGCATCATTAGTTTGTCCATACAATTTTCCATACAAATTTGGCAGCTGTCCATACACTTACTTACTTATCTTTTGAAGGAATTTTTTGATCGATTTGGTGTCTTCGGCAATGTTGTAGGTATGGATATGGACTACACTGGAAAAAAATGATACACGGTAAAAAAAAATGTGATTTTTAATTTAACTTTTTGTCACTAAAACTTGATTTGCAAAAAAACATTATTTTTACTTTTTTTTTATTTTTTGATATGTTTTAGAGGACATAAAAAGCCAACTTTTCAGAATTTTCCAGAATGGGAAAAAAATCTTTGACCGAGTTATGATTTTTTGAATCAATACAGATTTTTTCAAAAAATCGAAATATTGGTCGCAAAAATTTTTGAACTTTATTTTTTGATGTAAAATCGAATTTTCAATCAAAAAGTACTCTAGTGAATTTTTGATAAAGTGCACCGTTTTCAAGTTATAACCATTTTTGGATAACTTTTTTGGAAATAGACACAGTTTTTTATTTTTTAAAAATAGTGTCCATGTTTGCTCACTTTTGAAAAAAATATTTTTGAAAAGCTGAGAAAATTCTCTATATTTTGCTTTTTTGGACTTTGTTAATACGACCCTTAGTTGCTGATATATTGCCATGCAAAGGTTAAAAACATGAAAATTGATGTTTTCGAAGTCTCAACCGAACAACCCACCATTTTCTAATGTCGATATCTCAGCAACTAATGGTCCGATTTACAATGTTAAAACATGAAACATTTGTGAAATTTTCCGATCTCTTTGAAAAAAATATTTTCAAAAATTTGAAATCAAGACTAACATTTCAAATAGGCGTAATATTGAATGTTTGGCCCGAATTTTCACATATCATTTTTGTATGGACAGCTGCCAATTTTAAAAAAAAATAATGATGCAAAATGGCTTTTTTGGGCATACCGAAGGCACCAAAAAAGCTTCAGCCGGATTAAAAAATACAAAAAAATCGAATGACCGAAATCTCAGAGAATTGCTCTATGTTGTTATTTAAAAAAATGATTTGAGGAAATTTATAAATTTCACGAATTTCTCGCCGTCTACGAAATCGTCAAAAATCACTAACCCTGTATTAGTAATTGAACCAGGGTATTCATTTGTTTAATCCTACAGTAATTCATAAGATTATTTTCATTCCTATTTGAGTCTAATAAATTATTTTAAGAAATATCGTTACAAATCCCCACAAACATGAAATTTCACGGGATTGCGCGGAAAAAGCCAAATTTCGCGGATTTCACGCAGTCCGCGAAATCGTGAAATTACACTAACCCTAATAACCTAATAATGACATTTGAGAAGGGCGGAAGTGTTTTAAATATTTTTGTATTTCGTAATTTAAATATTGCTGTATCTCGAAGCCATTGCATCGAACCAAAAAGTGGTCAAAAAGAAACTTGTAGGAAATTTGACGGGCTTTCCGAAAAAATACACTGTAAGAAAAAAACTCGCCACTTTCATGAGATTTTTTGATTTTTAAGTTTAAAAGTCAAATTTTAAGGTGAGCACACGATTTTTTTTCGTTCAAATTTTTTGTGAAAATAGCCTAAGATGTTACAAAAAGACTCACAAAAAATGCAGGATGGAGTAACTCACCTTAAAAAAATACAAAAATCATTTACCGAAACTGTTTTTTTTTTCAAAAATGGTCTAAGCATCAAAATTTTCAAAAACCAAACCCGGGAGTCGATTCTCGAGACAATTTTACATAAAAGTCTCCATATTGACCATTGTCCTAAGTCCAATCCTTGTGAAGATACAGCGGTTTTAAAAATAAAAATGTTGAAAAAATAGGTTTTTCGATGGTTTTTGGCAATTTCTTTATCACAGACTTGATTTTTCAGTCTCGAAAATATTTTTACCGAAAAGCTCGTCCAATTTCCCATAAGTTTGTCTTTGACCACATTTCAATTGGATGTATACTTGAAGGTCAAATTCCAAAGTTCATTTTAGAGTGAAGAAGGCTAAACATCAAGTTTTACACATTTCATAACCGGATTCATATTAAATTACTCATGAAAATGTTCTTTATCTTTCCTGAATTTAAGCAAAAACACGTTTATTAGGAGCAAGTTCAATGGCACCTTTAGAATTAGTGTAAACACATTCCTAAATCCTCTGTTTTCAAGATTGCTTCTTACCTACAGGGAACTCATCAATTTTTTCAGATGAAATTATCCTCAATTGGAATACATTTTACTGCAAGATTTCGCATGACCGAATGAAGCGATGCTAAGATCTGCAGCACAAGTAGCGGGCGCGAGTTCATTAAAAGACACTTCCTGCCCGTGCCAACCCTCCGCCGGTGATCTCTATTAAGTCCGCTTATGAAGCTGACTATCGTTTGATATCCTGAAAATTTGTGTTTTTTGTACGACGCCCCTAGCAAGATGGGCAAACTTTTTGAGATCCCATACCCCCCCCTCCCCCTGCCCCTCAGCACCGAGAAAGACCGTTGAGTTGGGGGAATTGGTCTCAATTTTTAAGACAAAACATATAAGAAAAACAAAATATGTTTGCAAGATTTAAGCTTTTCAAAGCAACCCCCTGTAACACTATTGAAGCCAGAAGGTGGCCCGTGTTGATTGGCAATTGTATTGTCTACGTCAGGGCAGTACGCCCAACACTCCGCAGTCGATCGACGTGGCCACGGGCAAAGGTGATTGAAGCTGAAATTGAAAGCTCAATTTGGTGCTTGGTGTTGGTTCTAAAGCAACTTCGTGGGCTTCAACCTTCGACAGCAGGGCTCCAGGCCAAGCGTGTGGGTGGACGCGTGAAGTGATTCCAGAACGCATCGCACTTTTTTTGCTGGTAATTTTCAAGTTCATGTCTGCCTGTCTGGCGGAACATCCTCGGAACAGAGCTCTTAATTTAGACATCGTTTCGAGGTGTGTCCATTAAGGTAGGAGTTAAGCGAACTTCAGGTAACGTATTGCAAGAGATTAACCCACGTTATTAACATATTTGTTAAAAAGAAGGGTTCTAGGCTCACAAAAAATCCAATCTTTATGAAACTATTAGCCCAGCCAGGGCGCCTTCCACAAATGGACTAAACGGACCATGAATTATGACTATCTTACGCGATTCAATTTCAACTGTAGTAATCACCGGACGGAGGCTAGATTTCAAATCTGCTAAACGATAGCCT
Source organism: Culex pipiens pallens (assembly GCF_016801865.2). Classification (NCBI taxonomy): domain Eukaryota; kingdom Metazoa; phylum Arthropoda; class Insecta; order Diptera; family Culicidae; genus Culex; species Culex pipiens. The sequence continues at coordinate 139,416,478 of NC_068938.1, read as the reverse complement.
AGGCTAGCCACCTCTACGATCAGGCTAACGATTTAATATCTCTTCACGGCTGCCAGCAGCTCCAGAGGAAATTGGCTGGGCGAGGCAGCCAAGGCTTGTTAACGAAAATTTCCTGAATTGGGCAACTCTCCCGCAGCATCATCATAGGAAGCACCTTAACCAGACGTAAAGGGGAAAAAAACAAACTCGTTTAAGAACCTCTCTCTCTAATAAGAACACTCGAGTTCTAGATAATCACGCAAAAGGTAATAATGATCGCCATCGCGCCCCATACTTGAGGAATATGAGTAGTAGGGATTGGGGAAGACTGGGAATTACGGAGTCGTTCACAAACAACGTAAAAACCCTCCAAATTTTTACCCCAACTTCCCATACGCCGTACACCCCAATATAGTTGCGCGTAGCTCACACTGTAGCCGTTGCGTTGTTCTTGAAGAACAGCATCCCCTCTAGCCTAGAGTGGAAGCCTTCTGAAGTGGCCACTCGAGCCATTCGCTGCCCACCGTCGTAAGGTGCGTTCAAGTGGCCAGCGAACCCCACACACACACGCACTTGTACCTGGGCTAAATCCACGGGATCAGGTTCATTTGGGGTAGGTAGTGGCAGGCCAGGCCACAAACCAGAACCCATTGAGTCATCACCGGAGTCTGAGGATATGGCCGAGGTTTGGGGTGAAGAACGGGACGGGGACTTCGGGAGAGCAGATTGTTGGTACAGTTAAACCTCGTATAAGAGCGCCTCGCATATGCAACTTTGCATATACGAGTCATTCCACCTGATTCGGTTTTGTCGCAAGAGTTGCATATGCGAGGTACAGGGCTTATGGGATTTTGGCTATATGGGAGACATGGGCTATATTTTTATAAAAAAAAATCAACTAAACTATACAAATTTATAGTGTTTTGGAATCGTTATGAAGTCAGCTACACAGCTACACCAAATTTACATGGTTTACGATGTTCTAGATCATCCGAAACTTCGTCAAGTTAAGGCCTATGTGTTCAACGCCGTACAAGTATGAGGTAGGCGATTTGACTGTGGTTTTTGACCACAGATCATATCCGGATAGCCTCAGGGAGGTTCAGGGACTAGTCTACCGATATGTGGTGATGTTCTGGGTCTTCTGTAGAGTCCCGGGAGGTACGTCCGATGGGTTTACCGCCGTAACACGGCAGAGGTCGGTAGTTTTAGACCTCAGAACATATCCGGATAGCCTCAGGGAGGTTCAGGGACTAGTCTACAGGTATGTGGTGATGTTCTGGGTCTTCTGTAGAGTCCCGGGAGGTACGACCGATGGGTCTACCGCCGTAACACGGCAGAGGTCGGTGTTTTTTGACCTCAGATCATATCCAGATAGCCTCAGGGAGGTTCAGGAACTAGTCTACCGATATGTGGAAATGTTCTGGGTCTTCTGTGGAGTCCCGAGAGCTACGCCTGAAGGGTCTACCACCGTAATAAGGCAGAGGTCGATGGTTTTTGGCCTTTGATTATATCCAGATAGCCTCAGGGAGGTTCAGGGACTAGTCCACCGATATGTGGAGATGTTCTGGGTCTTCTATAGAGTCCCGGGAGTTACGATCGACGGGTCTACCGCCGTAACAAAGCAGAGGTCGATGGTTTTTGACCTTAGATAATATCCAGATAGCCTCAGCAAGGTTCAGGGACTAGTCTACCGATATGTGGTGATGTTCTGGGTCTTCTGTAGAGTCCCGGGAGGTACGTCCGATGGGTCTACCGCCGTAACACGGCAGAGGTCGGTAGTTTTAGACCTCAGATCATATCCGGATAGCCTCAGGGAGGTTCAGGGACTAGTCTACCGGTATGTGGTGATGTTCTGGGTCTTCTGTAGAGTCCCGGGAGGTACGACCGATGGGTCTACCGCCGTAACACGGCAGAGGTCGGTGTTTTTTGACCTCAGATCATATCCAGATAACCTCAGGGAGGTTCAGGGACTAGTCTACCGATATGTCGAAATGTTCTGGGTCTTCTGTAGAGTCCCGAGAGGTACGCCTGAAGGGTCTACCGCCGTAATAAGGCAGAGGTCGATGGTTTTTGGCCTTAGATTATATCCAGATAGCCTCAGGGAGGTTCAGGGACTAGTCTACCGATATGTGGTGATGTTTTGGGTCTCCTGTAAAGTCCCGGGAGTTACGGCCGATGGGTCTACCACCGTAACAAGATAGAGGTCAGAAGTCAGACTAGTCCCTGAACCACCCTGAGGTTATCTGGATATGATCTGAGGTCAAAAACTTCTGACCTATATCTTGTTATGGTGGTAGACCCATCGGCCGTTACTCCCGGGACTTTACAGGAGACCCAAAACATCACCACATATCGGTAGACTAGTCCCTGAACCTCCCTGAGTCTATCTGGATATAATCTAAGGCCAAAAACCATCGACCTTTGCCTTATTACGGCGGTAGACCCTTCAGGCGTAGCTCTCGGGACTCCACAGAAGACCCAGAACATTTCCACATATCGGTAGACTAGTCCCTGAACCTCCCTGAGGTTATCTGGATATGATCTGAGGTCAAAAAAACACCGACCTCTGCCGTGTTACGGCGGTAGACCCTTCAGGCGTAGCTCTCGGGACTCCACAGAAGACCCAGAACATTTCCACATATCGGTAGACTAGTCCCTGAACCTCGCTGAGGCTATCTGGATATGATCTGAGGTCAAAAAACACCGACCTCTGCCGTGTTACGGCGGTAGACCCTTCAGGCGTAGCTCTTGGGACTCCACAGAAGACCCAGAACATTTCCACATATCGGTAGACTAGTCCCTGAACCTCCCTGAGGCTATCTGGATATGATCTGAGGTCAAAAAACACCGACCTCTGCCGTGTTACGGCGGTAGACCCATCGGTCGTACCTCCCGGGACTCTACAGAAGACCCAGAACATCACCACATATCGGTAGACTAATCCCTGAACCTCCCTGAGGCTATCCGGATATGATCTGTGGTCAAAAACCACAGTCAAATCGCCTACCTCATACTTGTACGGCGTTGAACACATAGGCCTTAACTTGACGAAGTTTCGGATGATCTAGAACATCGTAAACCATGTAAATTTGGTGTAGCTGTGTAGCTGACTTCATAACGATTCCAAAACACTATAAATTTGTATAGTTAAGTTGATTTTTTATAAAAATATAGCCCATGTCTCCCATATAGCCAAAATCCCATAAGCCCTGTACCTCGCATATGCGTGCTTCGCATAAGAAACCCCCATATGAGGTGCATATGCGAGGTTTAACTGTACCTTCCAATCAGTCATGTGTGTGAGATCAACACACGTGGTGGATGAAAAAAAAGGAGAGAAAGGAAAGAAAACAATAATAATGATAGGTAATAGCCCAAATCGCTATTGAAAATTAAATTGGTAATTTCGATTATTATGTTTTGTTTCCACAGTCCACAGCTATGATGTCTGGGAGTCCGCACAGGGGGTTGGGTCGACCGAGGTTAGACCACGTATTTGATAAAAAATTTATCGAGTTGAAAGCTTTCACATTAACGCGTTCTCTCTGTCCATTTCTCCAGTCCAGTTCAGAGCCCAGATAGTGGTCAACCTCCAGAGCTTCATATATGGAGACCGAAGGAAGGCAAGGGTTGAAGAAGATGATGCTGCTCTGTCCAAATAAGACGCGAGGATAATCGCTCGGACGATGACTTGTCGAAGTGGGAAATTCTGTTGCTGCTGCAACAGTTGGAACTGCTGCTGCTGCTGGTGAAGTTTACTTTCGAATGTAAGCCAAACAACTGTAATTTTGTAATGATTGTTTTACGGATGATTGGGAAATTTCAGTTGTTTAAACAGTATATTTAATTGCTGCTTGTTTGGGGCAAACAGGTGGCAAGGAAATGGACTAGGTTAATTTTAGGAATTCAATTAAAATGGAATGATAGATGTTATTAAAGGATTACCTTGAATTTCTGGAAAACTATTTGAAACGGCATTTACAGAAAAAAAGTTGAATTTTGGAATGTTGAAAATTTGGTAGGTTGAATATTACCTCTTTTTTGAGTAATATTACATGAAATTTTTAAAAAATTTGAACCTGATAGGACAAAGTGACACAATCTGTCACTATGTCCTGATGAATATAAACATCATTTTTTTTCTGTGTTGTGCTACCTATGTTTAAAATTGAAAATGTTTGATTATAGTCAAAAAAGCAATTCGGCTCTAGTGCATCGGTACAAACTTCATAACAGGCGGACGACCTTGATCGTCGATTATGACACAATTTTAGTTTTTGAAGGAAAACTAAAAATATATTAAAATTCATTACGTTTGTTCTCAAATTCAAGCTCAATTATTCAAAATTTTCATTCAGGTTAACCAAGAATCTGTCAACCCAAATCGTGATGACACTATCACGATTCCTCGGCACGCCGCATCAGCCAATATCCCAAATTTTCAGCCGGGGGAGAGAACCCTGTGTCAATACGCACCGCGGCAAACCGCACCCGGGACCGTGCTTTGACACTCGCGTGGGGTTTCCAGCGTTCCGAAATTCGCGCGCGTCGTTGATCCTCCGACAAAAATAACGTCATGATTCGAAATCCGGACACTTAGTAGCATATCATGTTTGTTATAGCTGGCAATAAATCATGTAATAAGTTGGAAATGTAGAAATATCATAGGGATTTAGTATAAACAGTCAGTTTCAAGAAAATGCATGCAAAATATGTCTTTTCTAACAATTTTTCATCAGAATTTGAAAATTAAAATGACTTGTTGTGCTTCGAATTCCGGACACTGATAAAAGCTGATTCGAAATCCGGACACTTTTGCTTCGAATTCCGGACACTCGATTTTACTTATGAATCGCACAAATTTGGACTGAAATGTTAGTGAATGGCATTCTTTAGGTCTCAAATAAGCTGTTAACATCAATACAATCGATAGTTTATATAAAAATTTGCTAGAATTTAAGGATATCAAAACCGTCAATTTCTGCTTTGCCTTCCCGGTGCTTCGAACCGCTATGAAATATTTCAAGTGAAATGTTTCGCATTTTTGGTAAACTTATAATTTTATTGTATTTAACTGTTTTGGCATTAACTACAGCGTTCAAACAAACTTTAATTGAAAGTTGATGTTGGAATTCATCAAATAACACAGTTTTGACATTCATAATGCGAACTTATATCCAAATAATTGATAAAACAAGATGAAGTGTCCGGGTTTCGAAGCGTCCGGGAATTCGAATCATGACGTTATGTGTGTGCCCACACACAGACGCAGCCTTGTTTGCTCTCATATGCTACCCTGACGCGACGGTAAGCAACTCTGCAGCCTGGTGGCGGCGGCTAGAGTTGTGGCGAAAGGATCATGTTTCAAAATTTGATCTACATTTGTTTTAATTAAAATTCGGTTTGGAGGGAGTGAGCTGGATCCAGTTGAAGTTGCAAACCTAAATACTACTTTAGAACAAAAACTTTGCTGTTGAGTAAATTTCTATATCTATTTTAATTGTTTTTTAAACTTAGTTTTACTTTCAATTTTAGTATTATGAGTTTCCCTTTTCAAAGATTGCCTTATCATTAACTTACAAATTGAGCTTGATCTCACCACGGGGATTCATTCCTTGAAGTTTGTATAAAAATACAAATGATTCGGAAAGACTTTTCATCTGAAGTATTAACTCTTACACCCAAAACTGGGCAGCGCTATTCGGAGAGAATAATGGCCTCGAGGTGAGAGAAGAGTGGTTCATTTGCAAAAAAGTTCATCTGTCAAAGCAAAAAAAAAACAAAACTGTCGACTACGGGAAGCGAACCAGAGACCTTTAACAAACTAATTTAATGAGCCACATTTCTGCCTTTTTCATTTGAATTTCTTTTCGTTTTGCTGAGATTTTTTTTATAATTTTCTCACTGAGACTTTGACCATTGGATAGTAAGTTTTCGAGATACAGCCTCACACATAATAAGAATCGATGAAAACGAGTTTTTCGGAGAGTTACCCAATTAGGCGGTATTGGTTCGATTTTCAATCAAAAGCAAGTTTTGTGAAATTTTCCAAATATTAATAAAGCTTTTGTTTTAATTTCAATCAAGCATGACTTTCAAAAATATCTAAGAATAGATAGTTTTCCTCATTTTACATTTTAGACTAAAAATTTTATTTTATTTTTTTCGGTGGGGCTTCTCTATCATAAAATATTTTTAAATGCAAAAATAAAAGAAATCGAAAACATGAGAAGGAACACATAATTAACAAAAAAAATAATGAGCAGTACTTTTCAATTGCAAATTCGATTTTGTTTTCAAAAAATTCAAAAAAATGGTCCGTTTCTTGAACAATTTTAATAAAACACTATTTTGCAAAAAAAAACTTCAACGGAACCAGATTGCGCTCCATCATGCACTATGGCTTAAACAATATTTTTTAGTCCTCAAAATACATTTAATATATAAATTTAAAAAAGCCTGTTTTAGAAATTCTACTTTCACTGGCGATTGTTTTTTCGAGTACCTAAGGGAACGGCATGTATTTCTATCGCGCAATAACTTGCTTAGTGGCAAGTGAGCAAGCCAGTTTATATATAAAAAAAATGCAAATCAATTTGTGTAAATAATGATAAACTGCAAATTGCATGTAATCATGACCGAGTCATTAACCTGTTAAATCAACGGAATATCCCTTTTTTTAAATGGAGCAGTTCTCTACGAAATCGATCTTTTTTTTTTTGAATTATAATTTTGTATTTTTTAATCCAACTAAAACTTTTTTGGTGCCTTCGGTATGCCCAAAGAAGCCATTTTGCATCATTAGTTTGTCCATATAAATTTCCATACAAATTTGGCAGCTGTCCATACAAAAATGATATATGAATATTCAAAAATCTGTATCTTTTGAAGGATTTTTTTGATCGATTTGGTGTCTTCGGCAAATATGTAGGTATGGATAAGGACTACACTAAAAAAATGATACTCGGTAAAAAAATGCTGATTTTTAATTTAACTTTTTGTCACTAAAACTTGATTTGCAAAAAACACTATCTTTATTTTTTATTTTTTGATATGTTTTGAGTGACATAAAATGCCAACTTTTCAGAAATTTCCAGGTTGTGCAAGAAATCTTTGACCAAATTATGAATTTTAAAATCAATACTCATTTTTTTTTTAAACGAAATATTGGCCGCAAAATTTTTGCAAATTTTCAATCAAAAAGTATTTTAGTGAAATTTTCATAAAATGCACCATTTTCATGTTAAGGCCATTTTTAGGTATTTTTTTTTAAATAAGTCGCAGTTTTCCATTTTTTTAAACAGTAAACATGTTTGCCCACTTCTGAAAAAAATATTTTCAAACAATTGAGAAAATTCTCTATATTTTGCTTTTATGAACTTTGCCATGCAAAGGTTTAAAAAGCAGGAAAATTGATGTTTTCTAAGTCTCATCCAAACAATCCACCATTTTCTAACGTCGATATCAGCAACTTATGTTACGATTTTCAATGTTAAAATATGAAACATTCGTGAAATTTTCCGATCTTTCCGAAAAAAATATTTTTAAAATTTTCAAATCAAGACTATCATTCCAAATGGGCCAAACATTCAATAATATGCCTTTTTTAAATGTTAGTCTTGAATTGATCCTATAACTTGGAAACGGTGCACTTTATGAATATTTCACTACAAAACTTTTTGATTGCAAATTTGATTTTGCATCGAAAAACGAAGTTTAAAACTTTTGCGACCAATATTTCAATTTTTTGAAAAAATCAGTATTGATTAAAAAATTCAAAACTCGGTCAAAGATTTTTTGCACAACCTGGAAATTTCTGAAAAAAATGGCATTGTATGTCCCCTAAAACATACAAAAAAATAGTGTTTTTTTGCAAATCATGTTATATTGACTAAAAGTTAAATAAAAAATCACAGTTTGGTATCGTGTATCATTTTTTTCAGTGTAGTCCATATCCATACCTACAACTTTGCCGAAGACACCAAATCGATCAAAAAATTCCTTCAAAAGATACAGATTTTTGTAATTTTCATTCATCATTTTTGTATGAACAGCTGCCAAATTTGTATTGAAATTTATATGGACAAACTAATGATGCAAAATTGCTTCTTTGGGCATACCGAAGGCATCAAAAAAGTTTCAGCCGGATTAAAAAATTCAAAAAAAAAATGAATGACCAAAATCTGAGAGAACTGCTCTCAACTGTTATTTTTTTGGAACATGTCATTTTAAGGAAAATTTAATGTACTTTTCGAATCTACATTGACCCAGAAGGGTATTTTTGTTTCATTTAGAACATTTTGTTTTATTTTATAATTTTGTGTTTTTTTCTTACTTTGCAGGGTTATTTTTTAGAGTGAAACTATGTTCTACAAAGTTGTAGAGCAGACAATTACACAAATATTGATATGTAATTAAAAGTTAATTACTTAACTTACTTTTTGCGTGTATCTTTATTTCGTCGTCCTTGTCTGTCACGAGTGACCATGAACGGCCATGATTGACGACGACTAACTCTTTCAAAACTTTTTTTTTCGCAAAAACGCAATAACTCGTGATGTTCATAAGCAAACCCATTATGTTTATATAAATGGCGAGGAGTTATGATTTTTCGAAAAAAGTGGTTTTTGCGAAAATCGACGAAAATTGCCATTTTTCAGACCACCCTAACACGGCGTAGGTCACCCTAATAGCCAAACAAAAAAATACGGGTCTAATTATTTCGGCCAGGGAACCCCAAGAAAATTTTTGAGTCCGATCCAAGGACTTTTGTTTTTTTCCATGCTGTTTTCGTGGGGAATTGCTGTATATAAACATTGTGTGATTGTCTGCTTTACAATTTTGTAAAACATTATTACACTCTAAAAAATAGCCCTGAAAAGTTAGAAAAAACATGAAATTTTAAAATGAAAATTGTTGTTCTCAATGAAAAAATGACCCTTCTGGGTCAATGTAGATTCCAAAAGAACATTTAATTTCCCTTCCTTTTCTTTATATGTTCACTCGTTCTCTTAGTTGGTGTTTTTATTCAATATTTATTTCTTTTTAATTGGTGACTTTGATAGCCCAGGGTAAACTTGGATAGATTTATTTCTCAAAATTTATCAGAATTTTGAGTATGTAACCGTTAAAGGATAACATATTATCGAACATATATGCAAAAATGTGTAACAGTCACTGGATGTATCAAAATTAGTGGCAAAATCAAATTTCTTTCAAAGTCACCCCGGGCAATCAAAGTCACCCCAGTTTACGGTACTTCATTATTCTAACATTTTGCTCCGATTTATTTATTCTTTTGTTCTTTTGTTTGCTCTGCACTTATTTATCTGCTGCTTTTTATGCTAAGTCTGAAAATTTTATAACTTGCTTTTGTCTGTTCTTTAATATTGACTTCCACTGATTTTATTTCTTAACTTCTCTTTAAGCTTTTATTATTTTTTAACTGCTTTACAAGTTTATTAGTTCGATTTTAAGGTTTTTTTTTGGTTACTGTTTTTTACTAAACCTGTGTTTTTATCAATTTTTAAAAAATATGTTTTATTCTTCTTCTCCGATTTATTTGTTTTAATGCCTGTTTTTCAGTTTTTTTCTTCTGTCTGATCTTTTCTTTTCGTTCGTATGTTGTTATGGTCATTTGCTTTTTCTTCTGCCAATCAGTCGTCTTCTACTTTAATGTTCATTCTATTGTTATATTCACGTTTGCTTTGATGCTTTTGTTACTTTATCATGTTGCATTGTTGTTATATGGGTCATTCCACCTGAAGCGGAACACCATTTGAAAATTACCATCTCCGATTCTGCTCAAATTTGGCAGAGCTGTTAAGACTATCAAAACATGCAAAAATCCCGAATTTCATCCAAATCGGACCACCCCCTCCATTTTTGTACCCTCCCAAAAAATCGACTTTTTGGCGATTTTTTAGCGAAACCTCATCTCCAAACGACGATAACTCAGGAACCACAAATCTTAGAGGGTCGGTCTTAGACTCAATTTTGAAGGAAATTGGACGTAGAATCCATTTCCGCGATCAAAATTTAGATTAAAATATGTTTTCTACTTGTATTGCGCAATTGAAAACTTTAAATGGCCGTATCTCAAAACAGCCCTATTTATTTTTTTAAATTTGACCTCACCATCGTATTCCCCGTCCAATTTTACATAAGAATCACTTATCGACAGAAAGGAATATGTTTCCTTCCAGAGATATCGAATTTTAAAGTTTTAAGTATTTGAAATTACCTATAATATCTACACTCGCCGCATCTGCTAGAAGCACTCAGTCGTGCTGATCAATAATAACTACCTGGTGTTCTGTAAGATGAATTATTTTTTCAATTTTATACGATTTTGAGATAATCAATACCTTGAACAATCTATATTTTGTTTAAGGAATATTTATTGGGTAATTTTTAATGCACTATTTTTCCTGATCTCAGTTTCATTGAACCATATTAAGTAAAATTTGAACTTTTAATATTTATTTGCAAATGCTACAGAGTTTTTACAATACAATTTTCGAAAATTTATCATTATTCTATTTTTTTTAAATTTTTTCTAATTCCTCATTTCTTCCCACTTTCTCAAATTATTTCTTTTATTTCTTCTTTTATTTGAAACGAGAACAAATGTAGAACTGGCTGTAGTAGATGAAATAATTCTCATGGGTTCTAGAGCTTTTGCCATGTGCGGTAGCGAAATAGTGCCATTCAGCAAAAACCCCAAATTCTGCCTTAGGGTTTGAAAGATTGATCATATTAAACCGATTTTTATAATGTATTTCATCAGAATAATTGATGGTTTTTTTTCAATTCTGGTACATTTAATTTCAAAAGCAATACCATATACTTCTGATACATGTGGATAGCAGCTGTATCGTCTTCCAAGATTTCGAAATGATTGACAAACAAAAAAAAAGATTATTGTTCGGACGGTGTCGAAATGAACACAACTGAATAATAACACAACTAGATAATAAATCAGATTAATCGTTGTGATTTTCTTACCTTTTTCCAGTTTTATACTTTCCAGAAATCCTCCTCCTTAATCATGCTTCACGAGAGTTTTATTCATATTAATTCATAATTTTTAACACTATAATGTATCGTACACTTTTTCTTAAGTTACAAGATCAATTACAATTTCCTGCTAGCTCTGCGGGAATTCCATTCTGCCCTGTATTGCGTGTCGTTCTTGCTTTGTACTGTGGGCTAGCACACAAATTCGCCGTATACAGCAGTTTCCTACAGTGGTGTACATTACATTTTTGCCTTATTTGCTAATGATTATTTGGGATGAAATCTTAATTCAATAAATAACCAGGTAGCAGTTATTGAACAGCGCTTCTGAGTGCTTCTAGCATATGCGGCGAATGAAGCTAATGTAGGTAATCTCAAAAACTAAAATCTTTAAAATTCGATATCTCTGGAAGGAAACATATTCCTTTCTGTCGATAAGTGATTCTTATGTAAAATTGGACGGGGAATACGATGGTAAGGTCAAATTCAAAAAATTAATAGGGCTGTTTTGAGATACGGCCATTTAAAGTTTTCAATTGCGCAATACAGGTAGATAAATTATCTTTATCCAAATTTTGATCACGGAAATGGATTCAACGTCCAATTTCCTTCAAAATTGAGTCTAAGACCGACCTTCTAAGATTTGTGGTTCCTGAGTTATCGTCGTTTGAAGATAGGGGTTTCGCTCAAAAATCGCCAAAAAGTCGATTTTTTGGGAGGGTACAAAAATGGAGGGGGTGGTCCGATTTGGATGAAATTCGGGATTTTTGCATGTTTTGATAGTCTTAACAGCTCTGCCAAATTTGAGCAGAATCGGAGATGATAATTTTCAAATTTGCATTTTTTCTTGCACACTTCAGGTGGAATGACCCATATGTGATATATTCTGTATTTCTCTTTTAATGTAACTTTTCTAGTTAGTTTGATATTCTTCTAATGATTCAACACATGTTTGTTTTTTTTAATCCATGAATTTACCAATTATTTTGTGGTTCTTTTGCTGCTTTTTAAACTGGATTTTTCAGAATCATTTTGTCTATTTGCCACCCAGTGGTGCCATACCAGCGAACGCACGTGTGTCTGTCCCCACAGACCGCGGCTCGGATTCACGGAATCGCCGTGTGGTTACGGTTTACGGCCAAAATGTAGCCAAATTTTTCCCCGGTCTCGGATTTATCCGGTCAGGTAGAAAATGTGTTTTGATAGTTGTGTGACTGACTGACTGGCAAGCATTCTTCCTGCTGCCTCGGGACGTTGCGAAACAATTTGTAAAATTATTGACTTAATTTGTCTTAACTCGGGGTGACGTTTGTTATGCCAGCGAATAAAAGGATCAATGTATCATCGGGCTGTGCTGTGGTAAACGGGTTTTGTGGCTGCTTGCGCCGGGTGGTGGTGCCAGAAAAGTTTGGGCTTGAATAAATTTACAATATTTATCCGCTCGGATCTCGGCAGCTCAGATAACCATCAGCAGCTCTCGGAACTTTATCTGATTTTGAGAAGTGGATGAATCTGGATGTGATTTAGAGCATTTAAATGTTGTTTTTTTAATTTCTTTTACAGTTTTCTGTTACAAAATAATACAATTCATTATTAGAAAAGAAGTAAAATTAACCAGTCAACCTTTTAAATGCTGATCAGCCAACATTTCATCACCATTATCACCTGAAGAAAGCTCAGCCCTTCTCGTTATTGAACCACCAAGTGGCGTTCATCGCCGTTCAACCGTCCAAAATCGCAATAATAATTCCTCGCCTCATCAACTTGAAATCCGTCGTGATGAGCAAGAACTTCTCGGAGCAGGTCTGAACCACACTCCAAGGGTCTATCTGAAACCCCTCCTCCGTAATAGTAGGTGCCGGGTTCAGAAAATCAACACGTCTCTCGAAAGGCGAATTGATGGCAACGCGCGCGGCAGCCTGAATCAAATTGGATTACATCTCAATATAATAAGTGTGGCGAATTTCGAAATTGAAAAAGAGATTACACATTTCTTAATAAGGTCTTACAGAAGGCACGGTCTTCCAGCAGCGCTCCTCTTCCTTTGGAGTCCCTTTGGTCACGCTTGTTTGGCTCAGCTCCTTCGTGCGAGTTCCGCGCGAGGAATGAAGACTTCAAATCTACTCCACAGTGTGTACGTGCACTCTTAGGGTCCCTTGCCTTGTTTTGCTCTGCTTAGATGCTTGGCTAATATATTGTCAAGGATTTTCCCCCTTCCGCAACCTCCACGCAAAGGTTAAAGCTGCGCCGAGGTTCAAGTCCCGCGAGCATCGTCCCAATTAGCCCCATCAATTACCGACCTAATCGAACTCGTAAATTACCGCTAATATCATCGTTTTCTAATCGGTCTCCATTATTCGTCCGCGCGGTTTTATTGGGACGTCGGAAGAGGCCGCCAACGAAACTTGTTCCGCATTGTTTCTTGAGTGTTTTTTTTCCTGAGCCTTGCACCAAGATCTGGATTGTGATGTGCTGTGGTCCTGCTATTAGGTGGATTAGTTTTAAAATTGCTCGTGAAATCGGTAAGACGGCTTGGACTGACCGCATTATGGTATGGTGGATGTGAGCTAGGTTACTTTGTTTCGCATTGATTGATATTCGATGCACATTAATTATGGCTGAGTAAAAGACTGATTAGTTGTGTTTTCTTTCTAGACAGGTAGTTTAGATCACTTAAACCAATTTTGAGCCTACCTGTGACATACAAAGCAAAATTTATGAAAATACAGTACAATTTTCTTACTGTTTCCTAATCAGAATTGTTAAAAACATAAATTTAACAATTATCATACCTGAAATCACACCTCGCAATTTTCACTGTTCTTTTTTCCGTCACAAAATTCTCAGCAAATAGAATTGCCGGTCTCTATCTCGGATTGACACAGTCCCGTGAAACATTCTCGTTTTCTTTCTTATTCTAACACTTACAATCAATCCCCCCTCAACAGAGCGTAACCATGAAAGCCGCTATTTAAAAAAGGTAACGCAGTTTGACAAGACGTCATCCGTGATCGATTCCCAACCCCCCTATCGTGTTCTTTCATTGCGGTTTCCTGAGAGAACAAAACAATCTTCGGCGAGTGTGCGTGAGCGTAGCAAAGAGAAGGAGTGATACAAAGAAAATGCTCTTGCTGACAATCACAAAATAAAAGAAAAGAAATCACAAGCTACAGTAACGGTCACTGTTCCCCTAGAAATTTTAGTGATTGAATGATTGAATGATTGAATGATTGAATGATTGAATGATTGAATGATTTTATGATAATTTATGATAATTTATGATAATTTATGATAATTTATGATAATTTATGATAATTTATGATAATTTATGATAATTTATGATAATTTATGATAATTTATGATAATTTATGATAATTTATGATAATTTATGATAATTTATGATAATTTATGATAATTTATGATAATTTATGATAATTTATGATAACTTATGACAATTGATGATAATTTATGATTTTATGATTTTATGATTTTATGATTTTATGATTTTATGATTTTATGATTTTATGATTTTATGATTTTATGATTTTATGATTTTATGATTTTATGATTTTATGATTTTATGATTTTATGATTTTATGATTTTATGATTTTATGATTTTATGATTTTATGATTTTATGATTTTATGATTAATGATTATGAATATTAAACTTATCAATGAATATGCAAAACATTCAAAACATCAATAACATCTAAACATGCAAAACATCAAAACATCAAAACAGCAATACATAAACATCATAACAGCAAAACATCAAACATCAAAACATCAAAACATCATAAAATCATAAAATCATAAAATCATAAAATCATAAAATCATAAAATCATAAAATCATAAAATCATAAAATCATAAAATCATAAAACCATAAAAACATAAAATCATAAAATCATAAAATCATAAAATCATAAAATCATAAAATCATAAAATCATAAAATCATAAAATCATAAAATCATAAAATCATAAAATCATCAAAATCATAAAATCATAAAATCATAAAATCATAAAATCATAAAATCATAAAATCATAAAATCATAAAATCATAAAATCATAAAATCATAAAATCATAAAATCATAAAATCATAAAATCATAAAATCATAAAATCATCAAATCATCAAATCATAAAATCATCAAAACATCATAAACATCAAAACATCAAAACATCAAAACATCAAAACATCAAAACATCAAAACATCAAAACATCAAAACATCAAAACATCAAAACATCAAAACATCAAAACATCAAAACATCAAAACATCAAAACATCAAAACATCAAAACATCAAAACATCAAAACATCAAAACATCAAAACATCAAAACATCAAAACATCAAAACATCAAAACATCAAAACATCAAAACATCAACACATCAAAACATCAAAACATCAAAACATCAAAACATCAAACACCAAAAAAATCTCAACCATTCCCCCCTCAATACACCTAACCAGCACTTAAAACCCCCCCACCACCTACCCCTCCAACACGTAGCCCTATGCCAATTAGTACCAAACACCAATGCCCCCGCCATGGCAACCTGACAATTGCGCAATACAGCTGTGGCACGATACGAATCACACAAACCAAACATTTCATCGCACTGGCCTACATAATAAATCCCGCTGGCTGGCCATGGTGGCCACAGGAAAACACAAACGGACTCGTTCAATTTGCCAAATTGATTCCCGAGGCGACTTTTGTGGGCTTATGCAACCAAACCGCACTTCACACAACAATTGCATTAATATAAGTGGGACTCCAACGCGAAATGGCCTCCGCCGCCAAAAACTGGCCAAAGCTGGCCATATCCCGTCGAACATTATCAATAGTGGCCAATGGTGGTGAGGTAGAATGGCAAAAAAAAAAACTTTGCAAATTTTTACAACTCTCAACCGAGTTCCTGGAAAGCCCCCTCGAAAACCAAAATGGCCATCGGGCCTTTTGGTCAAGTCAACACACACACACACAAATTGGCTCAATTATTTATTCTCCACCGAATAGAGGCCACTTGACCGGATTGGATCGAATTGAACCGTGGACGAAGCACAGCAGCAGCAGGCACTCAATTGGGAAATTTGAACTTTTCAATCACGCCAAGTGAATGGTTAAATGCTGCGATAGACCGCTGAATATAATCAGCTTTTTTTAGTGAGGCCTTCGTGGAATTATGTTTATTCAATGCCCAATTTTTAGATTTATTATAACGAGCTTATCGACGCTACAGTCATGTGACTGAGCCAAATTGCTCTTTTATATTTTTAAAAGATTATTTGTTAATTGATCTGTTTGGAAGCCGAAAAAATCCCTGTTTTATACAACACAACTGTTAAAACACAAGGAAAAATCCATCACTAATTGCATTAAGAAATCTCAGCGCCAGTCCTTGTTCCATGTACCGTTTACAGCAATAACACATCTACCTCACTAACTGTCCAACCCCAACCATCCATCCACTAGAATGCGTTTTTATTTCCCTTAATTTGTTCTGTGCATCCATTGGAAGGTACCATCCTAATATATTGCCAGCGTGGATCCCCATAAAATCACAACCGCGTTTGCCGTTTTGCAGAACTCTCGCAAGTATTGCGTTGCCTTTCATCGCAACCCAGAACGGCGAGAGTGCCGCATGTAATTAGCGTCTGAAGTTGCAATTACCAGCAAGCGGCCAGTTTGCTTCTGGACCTCTCAGGACAAGGGTCGTAAATGGGATCCCAGTTGCGCCACGACGACCTTAGCGCAGCGTGAACCAGGGAAGAACCATTTCCCGCGGAAAAAAAGAACACCTGACCTGCTGTGTGCGCGAGCTCGGTGTGTCGTAAAATTGCAGGGGAGAGCTGAAAAAAAAACTAAAAAAAAAAACAAAAAAAAACTTTGTTTTTTATTTCTATATGTAATCCTGATCTCCGCTAGTGGTACATCCATGACAATTCATCGCTAGTCAAATGCCTATCCCTACCGTCGAGAACAACACAATACTGACCACCATCATCTCTCCACTATTCAGCAGTTCTTGCTTACTTGCAGCCAAACCCACCTGCAGAGATGACCGAGCTCCATGCTGATCAAGAAGGCCTCCCAACAGTCTCAGGCGGAACAACTGTGAGCGTAGAAATGCATTTTTATTATAATATAAATAAAAAAGCTAAGCAAATTAAAATTCCATATACTTAAATGTGCTGACCGTCTTCGCGAACCTTTCTTCTTGTTGAGGGCTGCTTGGAACGTACTCATCCTGGAGCATTCTACTGTTGTTCTTACTTCCACTCAATGCTCATCATGGTGGGGTTAGTTGGGGCCAAACGGCAAAAAAATCTAACAATAAGTATTCAAGGCCCAATATAAGTTAAATCTCATCTTGAACATTTTTTTTTCAACTGAAAAAGCTTTTTTGAAGCGAATCATTGAAATTAGCAGGGCTGTGGAGTCGGGTCATATTTCAAACGACTCCGACTCCGGCTTTCTCAGATTAGCTGACTCCGACTCCGACTCCGGCTCCGGCTTTGAACAAATGGTTGGCTCCGACTCCGACTCCGGCCTACCAACTCTAGCCGACTCCGACTCCGACTCCGACTCCAGCTTTCAACAAATGGTTAAAATAAATGTTTCAAAAGTTAGTTAACTATTATTGGTTAATTATTTTTAATACATTGATAGATAGTATTATTTAAATACTCTCTAAGCGTCCTGTTTTTCTCAAGAAAAAGAAGTTAATTAAAAGTAAAATAAAGCAAATAAACGGAAAAAAAGTTTATAGGTTATAAGTTTTATACGTTATGGAAACAGAATTAAAAAAATATCTTCAGTCTTAGAGGAATTTTGAGAAGAACAGTTTTGTAAGTAAATGTGGATTTATTTGCTTAACCTAAAATTTCAAAATATTTTTTTCTAAGCTAATAAATTTAAATATTAAATTATTATTTTTGAATGAATAACTAAAATAAACCTGGCCTTGATGATCTATTGAACATTAAAATTCAATTGGCTCACTTTCAGGCTGACGTTTGTAAGAAGCACAATGACTGGCACCTTGTTTTTTAAATGACAATTTTAAACGAAACATTTTTTTTTTGTTTTTTTTAAGACGTACATAAACATCACGCTATGGCTGAAGGAGATTATTATTGCAAATCAATGTATCTAAACCATTTCTTCGTGGAAAGGACGCTTAACATTCCAACACCCAAGGCTCCAAAAAAGTTGGAACGGTAACTTCAACTCAATGGTTCTCGGGCATACCTCAACCAATCAAGATGATTCTTCTTTCCAGTGATTTGTTAGGATGTCTAGATGATTCTAGAACTTTGCAGAACTTAATTTGATGGAATCTGTAATTTTTGCAATCAAAAACATCGTTCCAACTTTTTTTTTCGCGTGTAAAAAAAAATTCGCCAAAAATTCCGCGGAGGCAGTCGTTTTTAAAAAAGGTGGAACGATGTTTTTGATCGCAAAAATTACAGAATTCATCAAATCAAGTTCTGCAAAATTTTAGGATCATCTAGACATTCTTACAAATCACTGGAAACAAGAATCGTCCCGATTGGTTGAGTAATGCCCGAGAACCAGCGAGTTGAAGTTACCGTTCCACCTTTTTTGGGAGGCTTGGGCGTCCGTGTAAGTAGGACATGCGTTGGGCGTTCCAGTGTTAAGATGCCTTTTCAAATATCTGTGACATGGAAAATATTTTAACCCTAAAATTTTTAATTTATTTTAATTTTAAAATTTTATATAGTTTAAAAAGGAGGTGCACGATACTTCGTGAATCTTCACCTAAAACGAAGCTTTATGGATGATCTTTCGCCTCCATCAAAATATATGAAAAAACTTAAAATATAATAAAAAACAAATATCCACAAGTAAAATATTTTCTAGGTCACAAATATTTCATTTTTTTTAAGGTACATTGATTTGCAATGATTATCACCTTCCGTCAGATTGGCGTAAGACATACAGTATGAGAAAATTCGTATCAGTTGATAATATTTTGATTCTGTTTTTTTATTTATAATATTTGAAAAATAAATTTAAATCCTATATTTTGTTCTATACATTTTTTATTAGTTCATTTTTGAACTGAATTCTTGAGATTTGTTCAACGATAATTTGCAACGATATCAAAAAAGTTTACCTAAAATCAACATCAAAATCAACAATCAATGATTATTTCAAATTTGTTGCAACTTCTTTTGACATTTTTTGTTAGTTTCAATTATTTTAAATGCAACACTTTGATTTCTTGTACTCAGTTATAAACAAAATGCGCATGTTGAGTTTCAAGTAAGAGATTGTTATTATCGTTGATTATTTGTTACAAAAATTTAAATGTCAGTGACGCTTTTTCGATCTGCAAAAACAGTGATTACTATTTATAATCTTTTAATGTACCTCGTAATTTTTTCCTAAAAAATGATTTAACTTAATACCTCTAAGACATTCGCTGTCGGGGTAAAAGATGACTTTGTGTCAGAAATATCTGGATGAAATTTGGTCAAATTTGAATTGAAAGGGCACATAAATGTAGTCTGACTACATAACCAAGATTTTTTTATTATTTTTTGAATTATGATACTACCAGGATACTACATACTTGGGTAAGAGGTTATCATTTAGTGATTATAGTGTAATAACCCAATTAGAGCTTTTCAATCACAATAAAAAGCTTCAAATACATAATGGCATCTGATAAATCAATTAAAAATATAAGTTGTTTTGTAAATTAGGCTGTTATATAGGAAATACTGAACAATAAAAAAAAAACTCTGACTCCGACTCCGGGTTATCAGAAATCTTCGGCTCCGACTCCAGCTCATAAAAATTAGCCGACTCCGACTCCAGCTGTTCGAATTTTGACGACTCCGACTCCGACTCCGACTCCACAGCCCTGTAAATTAGTCATTTTAGGATTATTTGTGAAAATAGAATTAAAAAAAGTCTACAAGAATTAACCCCACTGACCCCCACCTGAAGCCACTCATGGTACATGTGCAACCGCAACGACCTATGCGAAGGTGATACCAAACATCTTAATCATATTACCTACGTTATTTCGTTTTATTACGGCGATTTTTCTCCGCTTTATTGTCTTTCCTTTGGAGCCCTCGCTGTCTCGCGATTGCGCGGAGTTCTTGGCGCAATTCTTCCCGGCCACCAGGCAGGCTCCTTCTGCACAATCAGGAGCAGAAGAGGACTGTCGAAGGGAGCCTTTAAAATTTTTATACGTTTAAATTAGGTGTAATTTTATCGTCAGATGTGCGAGTAATCTTCCTCCTCGGCTCTCTCGAGTGAGTCGCTACGCGTGTGCGCTTTTTAGTTGGGGTTTTGAGATGTTTTGTTAACCCTCAAATTGTTTTCAATTGGACTTCGTTTGTTAACATTGGCATTATTGTATATTGACAGATTCTTCAGCTCCTGTTTAAAAAAAATCGCATTACATGTTTAAAAGACTACATTTGCCATAATTTTTCAAGAAATGGACCGATTTTTTTTATTCCTTTCAACACTTAAAGTTGGTTTCCCTAAATACATAATTGTTTTATTTTTAGAGATTTCAAGATATGTTTAAGGGGATGAATCTTTTGTACCAGAAACTAGGATAGTGCAGAATCTGGTCATGAATTTTTAAACAAAATATTTGTTTTGGAAATATCTGCCGGATACAAGAACAAAATCGTTTATATCTAATGATTTCCTGTATCATTCTTAATGTAACTGGTTGCAAAAGACGAGAATTTTGTTTGCTTTAAAATAATTGCTTTAAAATAATGATCATCAAATTTTGGGCGCACAAAACTTTGTGAATGTTTTCTTTAAAAAACATGATGTGTTTTTTTTTTAAAGACTTGCTTGCCAAATAGCCAAAATTACTATTTTGTTCTAAATTTACAGTTGTCTCATAGAAGTATCAAACTAATATGTTAAAAATAGTTTTTCTTATCCAAATCCGACAAACTTTAAAAAAAAATGTTAATTTTGAAGGTAAAACATTTTTTTCTAAAAATCATAGGTTTACACTTATTGATCATTGGTGACATGTTTGTTAATTTTAGATTTTTTTTTTTACAAATTTTTTGAACAGAGGTGCACAACAACGCCAACATTATTTTCATGTAAAAAAGATTTGAATCCACATTTCATTTTAATAAATTTTATCTTGTTTCGTAGATTTTTTTGATATTGTTGTGTTGAGAAAATTAAACTTCAAAAAAAACTTGCTGCGATGACATTATAATGTCTTTTTGCCTTCCTCACTGAGGTTAGGCTAGTTATAATCCTGCTCGAAAAATAAATTTTGAAATACAGCTCGTAGACATATATTCATGTATACCTATCGACTCAGAATCGAAAACTGAACAAATGTCTGTGTGTGTGTGTATGTGTGTGTGTGTGTATGTATGTATGTGTTCAAAATTCTTGCCAAGTTTTCTCAGCACTGGCTGGACCGATTTTCATCAAACCGGTTGTATTCGACTTGGTTTAGGGTCCCATACATCGCTATTGAATTGTTTGAAGTTTCGATAAGTAGTTCAAAAGTTATATATAAAAATGTGTTTTCACATTTATCCGGATCTCACTTATATCCATGAGTCCAAATCATTGAAGATCTGGTAACCCTGTCTCGAGTTACGACCACTTAAGTGATATTTATGTACTTTTTTGAAGCCGAATCTCACCTAAATGTATGTAAACTATGTCCGGATCCACCATCCGACCCATCGATGGTTAGGTAATCAAAAAATCTTTCCAACGAGTCCACAACATTGAAGATCTGGCAACCATGTCTCGAGATATGTCCACTTAAGTGATATTGATGTACTTTTTTGAAGCCGGATCCCACTTAAATGTATGTAAACTATGTCCGGATCCATCATCCGACCCATCGTTGGTTAGGTAATTGAAAAACCTTTCCAACGAATCCAAAACACTGAAGATCTGGCAACCCTGTTTCGAGTAATGATTACTTAAGTTATATGTGTGTACGTTTTTTTCTGGATTCAAAAAAATAGCTGAAATATGTGTGCAAACCACTCATATTACCCATTGTTGGTAAAAAGTGAGGAAGGCATCAACCACATAGGTGGATTATGGTAGTTTTTAGTTAATTAAATCAGCGTATTTAATTTCAATCAACAAAAACAATTACAATACAATTTTAACCAAAACAAAATAAAAATAAAACAAATAAATAAATCTTTGAAAATAATCCATATCTTTCTTTCATAAAATTAAGGTAAATGAATCTTATTTGAATTACATGAAACAACCTGATAAAAAAATTATGAAAAAAATGTTTACTTTTTTAACTTTTATCAAACATTACATCTGGACCGCGACTGCTTCAGAAAAATCAGAACTGGCCCGCAGGGCCAAAAGGTTGGGCACCTCTGATCAAGCTCAATGATGTCTTGAAAATACCTTAAGTTATCTTAAAAACTGTGCATCTTATCAACAAAATATTGTGAAATCATTTTTGATTGCTAATTGTATTTTGCATCTAGATATTATTTTTGAAACCAGTACAGATATCATGTTTTGCAACATCCAAAATTTTAGCTCAAAAGAAGTATTTTTAGTCCCCTTACACAAAAAATCGAATATGAAAATAAACATATTGTGGAAGTTCAACTTTCAGTGAAATAAATAAAAACTATTAATTTCGTTGCCTCTTTTTTCAGAAATTTTCTTATCTTATCCATTGACTTAGCAAAAGACACCAAATCGATCAGAAAATCCCTTTCTAAAATACAGATTTTTGATTATAAACATGGTAATTTTTTATGACCAGCATGCAAATTTTAAAAGAGATTCGTATGGAGAAGCTTAGTATGCAAAATAACTTGTTTTCAAAATTAAAAAAAATATATTGATTGCAAAATTCTGGGAAATAACTCCTGTAATCGATATTTAAATTATAATTGTTTTTGCAGTATTTAAATAAAAAAAAGAATCTATTTATCGAATGGTATATTGTAGTAGTGTTTTTTTTTGTCTCACAATTTTTTAAAGGACATGCTATTTTCTGAAAATTTCAATTTATGTTTTATTGAATTTAAATTTAAAGAGTCTATTTCGAAGGTTATTTTGTAACTTCTTCTCCTTAGTAGATTTACTCGGTTTATTAAGCACCCGCAAAATCTGTTCCCAACTTTGGATTAATAAGCTGTTGGAAGGTAGTCCACATCTCAGTTTAGAATAATAGAATCTAACAAGTCATGCTTAAACAACAAAATAAATTAAATTAAATTAGTTTTTTCGACAAAGTGAGATTTCCTAGATGAACCACAATAAGAACTACTCCAATACTTTTTTCAAAGCGAAAAGTTTCACCATGCAATTTTAAATACTTCAAAGCAAATAAATCTGAAATTGACTTTTGGTTTGAATAGATAATGATTTTCTGTATTTTTTTTAGATAATTGGTCTCTTACTTTTTGATATTTTCTAAGTTACTTAATCAAATCATGTGGTGTTGAGCTACTACAAATTGCAATTAATTGATGACTAAAGCTTTAACTAAAATAAGGGGCAGTAAATTTTTCTGAAAGTTTCATGAATGCACCTATCCAGTTTTCTTGTCAGATGTATAATACATACTGTTACAACGTTTGAACTATTTTTTGACTCCGTTTTTAAAATATTTTGAAAGTCAGGCTTGAAATTTGAAATTTAGTTTTGTTTACCTCTCCTAATCCTTGACCAGAGCCAAGGTACAAAATCTTTAAACAAATTTTGTACTAACAAAATAACAGAATACAATGTATTTGCCTATTTTATCATAGTAATACCATATGACATTAAAAAATGCCGATCGAATAACGACTTAGAAACACAATAAATAATGTTCTATCAATTTTGATATATATCATAATTTTTTAATAATCGCTACCATTGTCATAGTGTTATGTGATACATTTCGATTTTTTTTCAAAATTTAGCTTGAAAAATAAATGTTTTTCCTCCTTTCTCCCTTATCAGAGCTTAAGGATGTATTAGTAATGTATTCATTCAAACTTAATTCAATTAATTCATTTTAGGTGTGCTCATCAATTTAAAAAGTATATTCATAATAAGTTCCTTGCAGCTGTGAATAAATATGTAAACATTTGTAGATTTAAAGTCAAAACAGAGAAGAGAAAACTAGCAAAATAATATTGAATTATTTTTTTTGCCTTCTTCGCTGAGGTGTGTATATAAGTGTACACTAGGGTGCCCAGAATATTTGACTTTTTTTCAAAACCTCGCTCCACAAGCTGAATATTGTTCCTTGAGCTATTTTAGGGCTTTGGGCCAAATATGAGCAAAATTGGTCATCATTTACCTATTGATACTCGTAGGTGAAGTTTATATGGGAAAAATCGAAAAAATGTATGGAAAACCCAAGTTTCTTATGGTTTGGTCTGCACGGTATGCTACTTCCATCCAAATATTCCCAAAAGTGAGATTCTTATTGAAAATTTAATGCTCTACAACTTTGTAAAACATACCAAAGTTCTAAAATTCGATCGCGAGTTATTAGCGATTTAAAAAAGTCATTTTTGTATGAAAAACATTTTTTTCACCAACTTTAGGCTCGGGTATCAATGGGTTAATCTCATCCAATTTCGTCCAAAATTTACATCAATGCTTAAAATAACCCAAAAAACAGTTTGCCGCTTGTGGAGCAGGGGGTCATTTTTTCTAGGCAGCCTAGTGTACACTGAAATAAAAAAGATGTACCAAATTCCTAAATTCTAGGAATTTTGGCTCCTTTGCTTATTTAGTAATTGTGTTTTTTGGATTACTTAATAAGAAAAGGAGGCGAAATTCCTAGAATATAGGAATTTGGTACTTCTTTTTTATTTCAGTGTATGTAACCAAAATTGTTACTCAGTTTTCTCAGCACTTGCTAAACCGATTTTGCTCAAATTTTGGAATTCGATTCTGTTTAAGGTCCCATACGTACCTATTGATGCATTTATCCGAATCCCACTTAAATGTATGTAAACTATGTCCGGATGTTTCGAATCCATCGTCCGACCTTTCGTTGGTTAGATAATCAAAAGATCTTTCCAACGAGTCCAAAACATTGAAGATCTGGCAACCCTGTATCGAGATATGGCCACTTAAATGATAATTATGTACTTTTTTATTCCGGTTCTGAAAAAATAGATTAGATGTGTCCAAACCCATCATAACACCCATTGTTGGAATAGAGTTAGTTTTTTTTTAAATATGTTTTTAATCATACTATATAGATAATTGTTACAAAGATTCGTGACACACATCTACCACTCAATTCCATCTACCACTTAGAACAAAGTTTCACAAAAATTGATGTACTTTTCAAACAGCAGTTGTAAAATTTGATTTTGATTTTTTGATTTGTGAAATTAGATCAGTAATTTTTATGCAATTGGAATATTTAAAACCAAAATTCATCTGTCTACGCAAGGTTAACGCGCATAAGGGCTCCTCCTTGGCACCTCAATCCGCGGTGGTCATTATCCGACGCGCGCGTTCCGTTCTGACCTGACCCATCCAGTTCGTCGCGCTGTTCGCACAGGCTCATTTAGGATTATCGAGGGGCTGCCGCGGCTTGTTGCTTCGGGTTCTGGCCGCGGTCGGACATGACAATTTTAAGCAACCGTGGTCCTTGTCCTCCTCTGAATCCTTCGATCGAACAACAACTCATTGGGCTGGGGAGGAGCCTCTTCTTGTTTGCAACATTCTTGCCCCGTTGTTTGGTGTGGTATTTTACAATCATGATGGGCATTTTTGCACGACTTAATGCCTCTTTTCAGGTGGTGCTGGTGTGTATTGAGACGATAAATTAAGCTGCCTGAACATTGACAGCCACATATCGGCAGAAGAAGACTTGGTCTGGTCGGGTAAGGGTTTGCCAAAAACGAAACAGGATGAAATGACGCTCGATAACCATAAGTGTGGTCCCAGCCGCGGGGAGGACGAAGAATGTTGGCAGGTTAATTCTTATTTTGGGGTGCAAGGAATTTGATATGAAAATGTTTGCGTGCTTTGTTTTGGTTTGGTTGGTAACATCTTCATTTATATGGTTTGCTTATGCAATGTAAAATAATTCTTGATTTTTGTTTTCTGCGTTATTTTATAAAAGTAAATCAAAAATTCAACATTTTGGCGTAACTTAAAAATTAAAACAATTAATACAACTGTACATTCGGTGTACTTTCCTCACCCCAAATGACTCAATCTTTCTCGTTCACCAGTCCAAAAACGCACCGTAAACACATCCATCTCCGTTCAACCCACGGTACATCTACGGTTTGCAGAGCTAGATTTCCATTTTACAAGCTTTTAATCCATCATTCCCGGTATCAGAAACAGGCCGGGCTCAACCCGGTGACAACGGAATTAAAACTTTCCAACCGTTTGGTGACTGATAAAATGCAAAATTTATTACCCAACAGATAACACCCAGCCCAGTTCGATGTGCTGAGCCACGTGGAATGTGCTGCAGCAGAGCAGGAAAAAAAACTTGGATCCGTCTGGATGTCTCCGGTGGACATTTACTCCAAAGAGATGGAGTTGGGGAGTTTGGAAATAAACATCAGCAGTGTGTGGAGATGGGTAAAAAATCGCTTTGAACCAGCTGCAGCACTCACTGATAGCGGTGCGCAACACATGGACCGTTCCGAGGTCCAGCTGGTTGAGGATGCCAGGAAACGGAATCCTGGCGGATGTGGCCAGCTAGGGACGCCAATGATCAACACTAGGGCATCCTATTCCACCGAGGTGGTTTTTAGATAATATTTTTGAAAAAAACTGATTTCTTTGAAATTTAAGTACACTATTCGATAAATATATTAAAAACTAATTTTAGAAAATCTCTAAGATTGATGATCTGGCAACCCTGTAAAGATATAGTTTGTAGGACACAATTATGAAAAAAAGCATAACTCAAATACAAGTGATGATTTTCATTAAAATTTTGAAATTGTCAAGATAATTAAAGGTAATTTCTATGTGTTAAAACTCAATAAGGACACCCTGGTCAACAAAAACTCCCACTCACCCACACACTCACCAAAAGCTTAACAGGGTGAAATATTTCCACCCGGCTGTCACCGATCCTGAAGTGGTCGTCCTCCCCCCCTGTGACGGGTGTCGAGCGTTGCGCGTCAGGATTTGCCCCCTCTACCCTCCCTTCCACCCCCACGTTATTTGAAGAGAGGATCAAACCCTTCCCGCGGGGAATCCCGGGAGCATCGAGAGTATCGATTTCAAATTCTGGCGCGCTTATCTGGCCCCGGCGCCGGCAACAACCGCGGCACACGGAAATCGTTACATATTTTATGATTATTCAGTGGAAGTGGGTCTGACTCTCACTCCCCGCTACACGGAGAAAAAAGAGTTCTTAAAATCGTGAACAAGCGTTCATGAAAATGGGAACCTCGAACAAAGTGTTCAAATTCCATGGTACGATTTTGAAAAACGTACCATGAAATTTGAACATTTTGTTCGTGGTTCTTATTTTCATGAATGCTTGTTCACGATTTTGGGAACTCTTTTTTCTCCGTGTAGAGTCCTGAATTCCCGGCTATATCGGGACCGGGGAATTTTTGTTGCTGTTGTTGTTGTTGCAGGGACCGGTTGGAGAAAATCAGTATTTTATGCATTTTTGATAACGCGCAATGGGTTTGTAGCCCGAGGCGATTGCTTCAAGTCGTCGTTGATGATGATTATGACCTGGGCCGGTGAAAAGCTTTTTCTACGGGGGAGGGGGGTCTTGGCCTACCGAACTCGTAATGGATTGTTTGCTTTAATGTGGGATCAGGGTTGGTTATGGACTTGGAAGAAATGTTAAAGACAGAATAAAGTAGCTTTAAAAGTTTCGGGTTCGAGGGGGGGCTGGAAAGTATGAATTGGTTTACCGCCCATAATTGAAAAAAATGACTACTATCCACTTTTGACAAAATCAATATTTTTTATCCATGTGGTAAAGAATGTTCCAAAGCATCTTTTAAAACTTGAATTTTAATAAAATATTGTTTAGTTTTGGCTGCCAATGAGAAAAACCAAACGGATAATATCACATTCCCCTTTGAATTTGCCGTGGCGATTTGGTGACGAACACAAAATGGCGATTTCCTTGGAATACTGGATTTGACATAATAGACGAATTTTCAATTATGGGCAGTTCAGAGCTTCCTATGATTAGTGTTAAAATCGCAATAGGGAATTGTATTTTTTTCATATATTATTTATATAAATATTTATATATTTATTTATGATTATTTGAATATAAGACCATCCATAAACCACGTAGACACTTGTTTGGAAACTTCAACCCCCGTCCTTCTCGTAGAAATTTGGTCATAAAATAACTGTTCATATTCTTTTAACATAAAACTGTCGTGTCGTGTCTTTTTTTATTTTTAGTTTTTTGGCAATATTTTATCACAATCGTTTCTATTGCAACCTTTGATTTACCTTTGATTTACAAATCACTTTAGAGCATTTTTGGTTGACATATTTGTGATCAGTGATTTATTTTTGCTAATTCAATTATTTATCTGTAGTAAAATCAATTTTGCGTCAAATTCATTTGATAGTTAATCTAAACAGGTAATTATTTTCCTATAAAATTGTTATAAAATCAAACATTTTTAACCCTCCGGCAATACTGATTTGTGGGCATGCTGCAAAATATGTTATTAAATTTAACATTTTTTGTAGCAAATCCGCTATGAAAGAAAATAATATTATTATTGACGATTAAGGTATACAGTAAGATGTAACAGAAATGACTTTTTGGTGGGCATTCAAGGGTTTGTTCTGGTGGGCAAACTAAGCCCAAATCAAAAATATGAGCGAGCATCATTGAATCGGTACAGACCTTCAAAGTTTGGCATTTTTTTCAAAAAAATGGCCCCGGCAAAAAAGATATGCTCGCCTGAGACACCATTTGATTTTGCTGAAGACGAAAAAATGCCGTACTTTGAAGGTTTGTACAAAGCTCCAGGGTGCTCCAAATTTCAATGTTATATATACCAAAAGATTCACAAGGATCAGGCCTACACGCCAATGATGTTGAAAATAAAAGCTTCAGTAACCAAAACGCCTCAAAAAGTGACATTTTTGGAAAAAAATAATAATTTACGGGTTAAATCCAATTTAAAATTCAAATGCATAGCGCCAGCTCCTGTTACGTCCAATCAAGCTAATATTTTGGATTTGGGCTTAGTTTGCCCACCGGAACAAACCCTTGAATGCCCGCCAAAATGTCATTTTTGTTACACTCTAATAAACAGTCATTCCCCGGTTTTGCACGCCTCGGTTTTGTACTGCCCCGGTTTTGATTCGTTCAGCCGCCTCGGTTAAGCACGGCCCAGTACTTAACTGAAGCTGAAGGAATCGGAAAATTTTCACAAAAATACGTTTTTTCCTGTATTTTGACAATGCAATGTTTCTCAAAAAAAAAATCAAAATTATTTTAATTGCAATATGGGTATCAAATGATCGGGATTCTTTATACATTTCGAATGTGTTATTTTTTAAAACCTTAAAGATTTCACAAAACTATGTATTTTTGAAAAAACAACTAAAAATTTTAGTTTGTTTTACAACGATCGGGATTTTTTCATACCTTTCGAAATTTTTATCACACTTTTTTTGAAAATGCTCAAATTTTTCACAAAACAACGTTTATTGTAAAAATAATCAAAATTACATTTTTTCACAGTAAAGGTATCAAATGATCGGAATAATTTTATACATTTCGAATGTAATAACAACATTTTCTGAACATACTAAAACATTTCACAAATCTACGTATTTTCGAAAAATACTCTAAGTTTGAGTTTTTTTTTATCAATGTGGGTATCAAATGATTGGAAGTTTTCATACATTGCGAGAATAGTATCATTTTTTGAAAATACTCGAAAATTTTACGAAACTACATATTTTCGAAATAGAAAACACTTATAATTTCAGTTTTTAACAATATGGATGTCAAACGATCAGGATTTTTTCATACATTTCACATTTTTCTTGAAAATACTCAAAATTTTCACAAAACTACGTATTTTCGAAAAAATATTCAAAATTTCAGTTTTTTACAATATGGGTGTTAAATGATCGAGTCTTTTTAAAAACTTCGAAAGCTATAACAACTTTCACAAAACTACGTATTTCCGAAAAAATACTTAAAATTTCAGTGTTTTAAAATATGGGTATCAAATCACCGAATTTTAATACATTTTGAATGGAATAACATCCTTTTTTGAAAATACTCAGCATTTTCACAAAACTACATGTTTTTCAAAAAATATTAAAAATTTCAAAGTTTCAACATTTATTATATTCGAAATGTTTGAAAAAATCCGATCATTTGTTACTTTACTGAAATTTTGAGTGTTTTTTTTATGCACAGTTTTGTGAAATTTTGAGTATTTTCAAAAAAGGATGTTATTTCATTCGAAATGTATAAAAAAGATCCGATCATTTGATACCCCTATTGTGAAATATTTAAATTTCAAGTATTTTTTCAAAAAATCATAGTTTTGTTAAAATCTTGAGTATTTTCATAAAAAAATTATTACATTCTAAATGTATAAAAACATCCCAATCAGTTGATACCAATACTGCAATAAACTGAAATTTTTATAAGCAAACCCCTTATGTCTATATATCAAATTTTTTGTAATTGTCTGCTCTACAACTTTGTAGAAAATTGTTACACTCTAAAAAATAACCCTGCAAAGTTAGAAAAAAACACGAAATTTTAAAATGAAAAATTTTGTTCTAAATGAAAAAATGACCCTTCTGGGACAATAAAGATTCGAAAAGTACATTAAATTTCCCATAAAATGACATTTTCCAAAATTTTTTACAGTCGAGTAACGGAAAATGGGAGAATTTTTAAAACTTTTTTAGTGTTTTTTTCGATGAAAAATACTTTTATTCGGAATTCTGAGTACGCCATCAAATCGGGCGTCTAATTTTACATAAAAGTCCCTTTGACACCAAATTTCTATCTCATCACCGTTTCAGGCTGCAAATTGTTGAAAAACACCTCTTTTTCACATGTTCAAAAATGGAAGGGGTCGTACCGCCCCTCCGTCACGAGATATCAAAAAACGGACCTCGGATTCGTGATCAGGGACAAAAGTTACCCATTAGGACAAAGTTTCACGCAAATCGAAGAGGGGTCGGGGCAACTTTTCCCGATTTCGTGTGAGTTGGTAGAGAATTACCCTATATATATGACAAAAACACGATCATTTGATACCCATATTGCACTGACAAATATTTTGAAGTTTTTTTTAAGTATAATTGCGTTTTCAAAATACAGGAAAAATAAGCATTGTGGGGAAAATTTTAATGTAATTTTAATTATAATGGATAGCTGCCATCATTCCGATTCCAAAATCCTATAATTTTTTGATGTTTGCATGATTTTTCATGCGATTATAGCCAATGTCTCCCATATAGCCAATAACCCATAAACTCTGTGCTTCAGTTATGCACGTCTCGGTTTTGCATCCCCCATATGCGGTGCTAAACCGAGGCATGACTGTATCCTCAAAAACAAACTGATTACTTTAAATACTTTAATTTGTTGAAAAGGCGCCAAGTATGGTTTTTGCGAATATGTGTTTTTTGTTTATTTTTCTTTTTTGCAAAAATCGTCAATATTGTCTTTTTAAACCACTCTGACGTGTCTGAGGCAAACCTTATAACCAAACTATTAATGTTTGGCCCTTTTGAAATGTTAGTCTTAATGTTTTATTTTTAACACTAAAAATCGGACCATTAGTTACTGAGATATCGGGGTAATTCTCTACCAACTCACACGAAATCGGGAAAAGTTGCCCCGACCCCTCTTCGATTTGCGTGAAACTTTGTCCTAAGGGGTAACTTTTGTCCCTGATCACGAAACCGAGGTCCGTTTTTTGATATCTCGTGACGGAGGGGCGGTACGACCCCTTCCATTTTT
The DNA here is from genome assembly GCF_016801865.2 of Culex pipiens pallens. Classification (NCBI taxonomy): domain Eukaryota; kingdom Metazoa; phylum Arthropoda; class Insecta; order Diptera; family Culicidae; genus Culex; species Culex pipiens. Next base: position 139,384,506 of record NC_068938.1, on the reverse strand, counting down.
TAACATGCAAAAAAAGAGGTGTTTTTCAACAATTTGCAGCCTGAAACGGTGATGAGATAGAAATTTGGTGTCAAAGGGACTTTTATGTAAAATTAGACGCCCGATTTGATGGCGTACTCAGAATTCCGAAAAAACGTATTTTTCATCGAAAAAAACACTAAAAACGTTTTAAAAATTCTTCCATTTTCCGTTACTCGACTGTAAAAATTTTTGGAACATGTCATTTTATGGGAAATTTAATGTACTTTTCGAATCTACATTGTCCCAGAAGAGTCATTTTTTCATTTAGAACAAAAATTTTCATTTTAAAATTTCGTGTTTTTTCTAACTTTGCAGGGTTATTTTTTAGAGTGTAACAATGTTCTACAAAGTTGTAGAGCAGACCATTACAAAAATTTTGATATATATACATAAGGGGTTTGCTTATAAACATCACGAGTTATCGCGATTTTACGAAAAAAAAGTTTTGAAAAAGTTACTTTTTGCGTTTCTCTTTATTTCGTTGTCCGTGTCTGTCGCGGGTGACCATGAACGGCCATGATCGATGACGACCAACTTTTTCAAAACTTTTTTTCGTAAAATCGCAATAACTCGTGATGTTTACAAGCAAACCCCTTATGTCTATATATCAAAATTTTTGTAATTGTCTGCTCTACAACTTTGTAGAACATTAATACACTCTAAAAAATAACCCTCCAAAGTTAGAAAAAACACGAAATTTTAAAATGAAAAATATTGTTCTAAATGAAAAAATGACCCTTCTGGGACAATGTAGATTCGAAAAGTACATTAAATTTTCCATAAAATGACATGTTCCAAAATTTTTTACAGTCGAGTAACGGAAAATGGGAGAATTTTTAAAACTTTTTTAGTGTTTTTTTCGATGAAAAATACGTTTATTCGAAATTCTGAGTACGCCATCAAATCTGGCGTCTAATTTTACACAAAAGTCTCTTTGACACCAAATTTCTATCTCATCACCGTTTCAGGCTGCAAATTATTGAAAAACACCTCTTTTTTCACATGTTCAAAAATGGAAGGGGTCGTACCGCCCCTCCGTCACGAGATATCAAAAAACGGACCTCGGATTCGTGATCAGGGACAAAAGTTACCCCTTAGGACAAAGTTTCACGCAAATCGAAGAGGGGTCGGGGCAACTGCTGTGTGAGTTGGCGGAGAATTACCCATCGACATTAGGAAATGGTGGGTTGTTTGAGTGATGCCTAAAAATCTTCAATTTTCCTGCTTCTTTTTCTTTAAGCCGCTGTATCTTAGCAACCAGAGGTTTATAGCAATTTTTCTGAACCTTTAAAAAAAAAAAATTTAGAATTGGTCACTCTTGGTCACTATTTTTAAAAATCGTAAAACTGCAAATATTTCGTTATAATCAAACATTCGGTGACAATATCTTGAAAACCGAGCCCTTTTTCAAATAATCTGTAGTGTACTTTTTGATTGCAAATTTAATTTTTTAATAAATAATTTAGGTCAATATTTTTAGGTTTAAAATTTTGAACTTTTTTCCAAAAATCATTATTTTTTCATAACTTGACAACAGATTTTTTGACTATACTTCTCTATTGCTCAAAAGTTGCGGGTTATTTTTATGGAGACATGTATGGGTGAACAAATGACACAAAATAGCTTCTTTGCTTGTAGGAAAGGCCCGCATAAATTTTGAGCCAAATAAAAAAATACAAAAAATTATGGTTGAAATCGGCTGATTTTGTAGAGAATTGCTCATTTACCAAGCATTTTGAGCAGAGAATCGTTGAATAGAGACATTGTAAATATAACACTTTTAATCACTTTTACGCTAACGTCGCTTAGCCGAATTTTGTGAGATGTACACTAATTTATCAAAATGTTTGTTTGTTTTTTTCACAAATAAAATAAGAATTAAATCCAACTCAGTATGTTTTATTTGTCCCACTAGAATTGATCGAAGTAGCTGTTAAGTACAAAAAAGCAATACATATAACAGAATTTAAAATAATCGGATCTTTTTGTACACTATAATTGATTTAACTTTTCAAAGACTCCATGTTACAGTAGCCACTATTCAGCAAATTTATTCTAGATAATATTTGCTGCAGATCCATAAACAGGAATAAAATAAAAATTCCAGTTTAATTTGAATTTTATTAATGGAAATGAACCTATTTTGCAGCCATTATCGAAAGAGACACCCGAGATATACATTTATCCATGATGTAGGATATTAGAGAAATGCTTAGGGAACTCAGAACTGATGTCATGATGAAATAACAACAAAAAACATCTTAGTTTTAGTATGATAATTGATAATATTTCGAGATTTTTTTTGTTTATAGGGTATAAAAACTTTAAAATGAGATAAAATCAATTTTCACCGATAAAAGATCTTAAAAAACAATTGCCCTGACTCGGGACAGTCCCCCAACAAGCTCTAGAGTGAATTTGGGAGGCCGTGAGGTTAAGTTTATGTTTAAAATTTTAAGAATAAATTGAAAGTGACGTGAAATGAATATCTTTGAACGGAAAATCATGGTAATGAAGAAAGAGGGAACATCAAATTTCAAGCAAAATTAAAAAAAATCCATCTAACAAAATGCTTTACAAACGAAAAGAGTTATGATTCTGCAGTAAATTTGCAAAATTTCAATGAATTCTTTTCAAAAATGGTCTCGACTTTTTTCCGATTTTTTTTTTTTTTTTTTTTTTTTTTTTTTTTTTTTTTTATTTTTCTATTGCATTGTAACTTTACAAAATGCAGGCACCACACACGACGACATCTACTCCCTACGATTTTTAACAAATGTTCAAATAATCCTCAAAATACTTCTTCACTAAACCTTTCGAATTCCATCTAAACTCTCTTATGCTCCTCTGGAAAATAAACAAATTGAAACGGGGAAATTTATCCACACAGTAAGCGACAAAGTGTACAGCAAGCCACATCGCAGCCCTTTGGGGAAAACTTTCAGTATCAATTCGCCAGAAAAAAAGATCATCTATTTGCTTAGCCGAAACTGCAAACCTTTTTCGAAAAATTCCAAAAACCCAATCGCGAATTTCTTTCCCGGCTAGACAACTACGAACTCGATGCATATTAGTGTCTATCTCACCACAAACTTCACAAATTTCATTTTCCACTCTTCCTATATTATAATGTAATAATTTGCGCTTGTTTGGTACAAGATCGTTGAAAAGTACATAAAGTTTAGATTTATCATGTGATAAAAGATATGGTTGATTCATTAAATTCCAAAGTATGTTCCAGTTAATTAAAGGAAACTCTGTTTCAATACGTGGGGTAAATTTGTATTGATCAATGAAAGTACGGTAAAGTTGTTTAGTACATTTTATTTGGATATTGTCGTTGATTAGCCTATTTGATTCTTCTACCCATTCCCTGCCATTTCTCGTCAATCTTTGTAAATGATTAAAATTTAATAAGTATTTTTCATCTTGAGAGTTGTCATCTGTTTCTTTTAAAATATTTTTTATAAATAATGCTTTGCACTTGGCTTCTGGATCAATGAAACCCAATCCACCACGGTCCATATCTAAATAAAGCTGCCTTTTGTCAACTCTAAAAATACAACCTTTCCAAAGAAACATTCCCGATATTTTCCTAATTGAAGCAATGTGCTTATTTTTTGGTGGTAAAACTTGTGAGAGATACCACAACTTAGAAAGAATAAATGTGTTTAAATACCAAACTTTTTGAATTAAATCCATTGTTCGAAAATTATTTAAGTTGATCCTATATTTTATCCCATTTATTAATTTTTCGTAGTTATAATCAATAGTATTGCTCCAATTGCTCTTAAAGGTCACCCCGAGCAAATTTAAATTTTCTGTTTCCTTAACCATAAAGGGACCTCCTGTACATTTATTTATCCTCCAAAAACATGATTTATCTTTGTTTAACTTTATTTTTGAACATTGAGAGAAAGAGTCAATAATATTGAGGACAATATCAAACTCTTCATTGTTTCTAAGAAACACATTTAAATCATCAGCGAAGGCAATGACTCTGAGGAATTTATTAAACGTAAGAACCCCGAGTATGGCCTGATCAATATTCCTAATAAGAGGTTCTATATATAAAACAAATAAAATCATACTCAAAGGACAGCCTTGACGGACCGAACACCTAATTCTAATCTCCTCCGTAAGAAAACCATTAAACAATATTTTAGAAGAAGCTTTTCCATATAAACACTTCAAGCAACTTATCAACTTATCTGAAAATCCAAACCTTTTTAAAACAATCCATAGAAAATTATGACTAACTTTATCAAAAGCTTTTTCGAGATCCAAACTAAGCAAAAAACCTTTGAAGCTCTTACTTTCAATCGATTTAGTTAAAATACGTCGAACATCATTAAGATTATCTGTGCATGAACGCCCTGTAATACATGCACTTTGCCCTATATCTATTAAATTTCCAATTTTTGACTGTATCCTATTAGCAAAAATTTTTGTAAAAAGTTTATAATCTGTGTTTAATAAGCTGATTGGTCTTTGATTCTGTAAAAGAGTTGTATCACCTTTTTTAGGTATCAAAGTGATTATTCCTTCTGAGAATTCTTTTGGAGGAATTAATTCTCCACTAAGATATGCATTAAAAAGTTTACAAATATCAAATTTTAAAATTTCAAAGTGCGTTAGATAAAATTCATAAGTCAGCCCGTCCGGGCCCGGCGACTTTTTACGGTTGCATAATTTTAAAGTTGCAGCGATTTCTTCAACACTTATGTACTCTTCTAAACTTTGTTTTTCCTCAATCGTTAAATTCTTGGTTACATTTTGTAAAATATCGTCTGCTTCGTCTTGGTCAACAAGATCTGAAACGTTATTGTACTGTTCCGAAAAGTAACTGTGCACCATGGGGCCAATTTTGGTACTTTCAGTAACAATATTTCCGTTTGAAATGTCTTTCAAACGAAGACCGAAAGAACTCCCACGATGTATCGAATTTGAAAGCTGATAAACTGTCATTTTTTCCCCCTCTGCGATTGTGCTCGACGACATTTTTTCCCCAAGATTTTTCAACCGATTTTGTTCTAAATTCATTAGTTTAGATTTAACAATACTCATTTCATCTGCCACATCTTCCCCTTCAACCAAACGCTTCGATAAATTGTTTAGAGAGCTCAACAGAGCTGACTTAGAATTCCTGACCGTAAGATTTAAATTGTAACTTTCATTTTTATAAAATTGTTTAACTTTATTTTTAAAATGTTGATTCCACCACCTATTAAAATTATAATTATATACATTCCTTTGCTTAAGATTTTCGTACTCTTGTTTAAATTTGTCAGTTATATTATTCATTGAAAGTAAAGAGGGATTGATTTTCCAATAGCCACGCCCTTTTGTCAATAAGTTCCCATTTAAATATTTTATTTTAATTACTACAGAGTGGTGATCCGAGAAAGCGAGGGGCAACGTAGAGCAAGCTACAACATTTTCCACCAAACTAGAAGGCGCATAAAACCTATCTAGTCTGGAGGCGGAATCACCTCGATAAAAGGTGAATTGGTTTTCTTTTCTAAGTTTAGCAATATCTTTATAAGCAAATAGATCAATCAAACTTTTTAATCCACAAGAAAAATTCTTGTAGGGCCCTTTAGTGTCGGCCGCGTCCAAAATACAATTAAAATCTCCCCCAATCAACGTTGATGCAGAATTAGGTTTGTTTAAATGTACAGTCAAAGCTTCAGTAAATAAATTATCCCGTTCCTTCTTCATATTACTTCCAGAGTGCGCATAAATATTTACAAAATTTACATTATTTACAATTACTGAGATAACTCTACCAGATGGATCATATATACAATCAGAGTAATCAAAAGTTTTTCTTATAAGTATTGCTGTTCCCTTACGATCTAAACTAATATTAACTAAAGCATTATGTGTAAAAATAAAAGAGAAATCCTCATAACTAACTTCTTGCAAAAAAATTATATCAATGTCGTGGTTATATACAAAATCCTTCAATAATCCCTTATTAACCGTCGTGTTGGTGCTGTTTAAATTTATGGTGGCAATAGAATATAGATAATTCATTATGTTAGTGTGGCTTGGGTTAGTATTATCAGTATTAGTAAATGTTAGTTGAGTTAGTATGGGTTAGTATTGGCTTATCGTTTGTGTTAGTATCAGTGTCCGAAGAGAGTCAAGTTACTGGTGGGCAAGGGTCATGTCCGGAAAAAGTGGTTGTGAGAGTTGAAATGTTTTACTTGTTGTCGTGTGGTGATCGTTGCTCGGAAGCCGATCTCGTTCGTGGTCCCGTCGGCTTCGGCAGCGCCAACGCCGCCAGCAGATCGGCACCTTGGGCTGGTACGATGAACTGCTTTCCTCCTATCGCATCTGACTCGGATGCGTCCGACTCGATGGGCTTTCGTGGACGACCACGCTTCCCCTTGCCCTTCTTGCCTTTACCCTTCGCCTCAGTCCAGGCGGCGTCCGTCTCCATCGAAGCTGCGCCGTTTGGCGAAACTTCTCCTTCGTTTTGCTGGTTGTCGTCGTCTTCGTCCATGGACTGATCGCCGCTCTCCTCCGCGACCTCGTCCTCTCCACCCTGCGGCGGCGCAAGCTGCTCTGCAGGAGCCGTAAACTCTGGAACAACCGGCTCCACGTGGTCTTCGAGGTTAGGTTTGCTGATGGGTGCTGGGGGTTTGGGGTTAAGTACCACCATTCCAGATGCGGGCGATGCGCCCACCGGTTCCACAGGTGTTCCGTTTGCAACGATGCTAGCAAAGGATCCGCCAGCTGGTGTCGCCGCCGCGGCCAGCCGCTTGTTGATACTGTTCCGTTTCGGGCAGGTCGCCTTGAGGTGATCAAGTGCCCCACACCCGAAGCATTTGTTCTGCAATCCGTCGTAGTAGATCCTTGCCTTGCAGTGCTGGATTGTCAGCTGCGCAGGGATCTCCGACACCAGCTCGATGTGGAGGCCCCTGACCCCGTTCCAGATCGGGAAACCAGTTTCCACCGAATACCGTTCCCGCACCAACTGCTGGATGGCACCGTACTTGGACATCGTCGTAACGATGTGCCGATCGTCCACTTCCGGGGGGAGTCCGAAAATCCGGACGTACTTGAACGTACCTGCGGCCGCCTGTACTTGCACTTCCAGGGAGGTTCCGTTGTCGTAGTCGAACTTAACCTTCGGCCCCAGTTTGGTCAGGGCACCGCGCATCATCGGTTCCGTTTTGAACCGCACGAACACGCTGTGGTCGTCGCGGTACATTGCGCTCAAGTCCTCGCTGGTCCATCCTTGCTTGTTGAAGAACTTGAAGATCTCCGCGTTGTTCGGATTCCGGGCCTCAGCCCCAAACCGGAGCTTGATGGTGAATTCCCGTTTCGGTTCCATTTTGGGAGCTACGCCCCGAAAAATTCCACAAATGGAAAAAAATCCCTGGCAAACAATGCCAGTAAAACAATGGCTTTTGTGTTCACAGAGTGCTCAATATGCGTTAGCGACTGGTGAAAACACTTCTATCTCGCTTGAAGTCTATCAGCGAACTGTATTTGTGTTTCCAGGAATGAAATTATTAAAAACTTTAACGCCATTGTATATTAAATAAAAAACGTTTTAACGTGAACATTTAACAAATTATTCCATTATGTTTAAATATGACCGAAAATTGTTGTTTGAAAATCATTATTTGAAACATAAAATTTAAATAATTGTCTTCCTAGATTCTTCCAAAAATAGCTAAACGCTATCGTGTTATGATTAAATTATCTTCCAAGTCAATTCAACCTTCACATTGTTTGCTCCTCATTGGCAAGCTTTCGGTTGTAGCGTGTGAACCGTAAATGGCATCCTTGAAGGCACACCAATTCGGACCAACCGTAATGTTTCGAAAGCTCACGATAAACGGAGCCAAGCCCGCGAAGCCAACGAAATTTCGCCATTTTCCGAGGCGCCCAAGGTAATCCCCGTGTCAATTCGGCGCTGGAAATCGACGTGGTATAAAGTTATTCGAGCAAAAATTACCCCGCTAACCATTTGGCAGCTTTCGACTATATTCGATTAACGGTCATTCCGCCCTGGTTGAGGGCAATTTTACAAATATAGTTATGCCAATCAAAAACAAAAACAAAAAGCAAACATCGGATGCCATATGCTGCCGGCAGTTGTTGGTTTTTTTAGGGTTCATGGGTGCGGTGCGGTGCTGCTCCGACTAGAAACGATAATTTGAACGGTTTATCAAGGTTGAAATCCATTGGTCTTGCCTGCTGCCAATGTTGCTACTTGTTTAGCACCACCTTGAAATGTTTTATGCAAACATCGCTTCGGCAGCACGTGTTCGGCAAGCCACGGGAGTGTTAGTTGAATCCTAGATAAGGACGTCCAGCTTCGTGCTCAACCCCGACGTGGACGGTCCCACCGCAGCAGGTGGTCAACTCCAGGAAACAGATTTTCGAAGAAGTGTACTCTCTTCAGGAATTGCTGCCATAAATAATAACCAACGAATTGAATTAATATTCCTCAAGAACAGCAGCAGCAGTAACGTGCTATAAATTTTTATTGCACCTTCCAACCGCTTCTTACCCTCCTGTCTCCTTCGAGAGCCCCAGCTTCCAGCAGCAGATCTTCGGCAGCATTTCTCCGGATCTCTCCAACGGCTAGTGTTTATCAAATATTTAGAACTGTTTTCTCGAGAACGTATCGACTGCTGCTGCTGCGTCCAGCATTTTACAACTTAATTTTTATTTACGGCAATATCGGTATTCTTTTTGGAAACAACAGCACAACAAGAAAGGTACGAAACTTCAATCGAAGCTCGAAGAGATACAGAGAGAAAAAGGTAATTTCGGGAAGGATAAGATCAAACGGCAGCCTCGAAAATTTTTACTCTCAAACATCATAAAATTTCTCAACCCGGGGCTTTATTTGCTTACGAAGAGGCCCTCCCATCGTGATTGAGCAATCGGAAAGTTCTGACCCAGAAGCGGCAGCTACCTCGGAATCGTCGTCGTTCTGGTCAGGACCCTCAACCGCTGCTGCCGAGGAGGGCAGGATCCGTTTTATAGCTTTCTCCCATTTTTTATTACAAGCTACCAGACCAGACAGAAGTTGTTGCGGGGTAAAACTAGTTCCAAGAAAGGTAGCGACGACGACGACGACGAAAACCTCTGGTCACATATCACGGAATGAATTATTTTATGACCGAAAGGTAAATGTTGCCAGGATGTTATCTCGATGGTTCAATCGGTTGAAGGGCCTCTGTGTAGGGGGTTTGTTCTAACGGGTCCAAACCGTGTTTGAAGTTTGAGGCTTTGTAACTTAGGCTGGGTTTATTTCTCTATTAAGGATAACATTCCACCCCCTTCTCATGTTAACAATTTATCGGTTGTTGGAAGGGAAAGGTATTTAAATCAAAAAGTTTCTGATTGAATTGAAATGAGCTAAAAAAAAAGCTGAAAAATCGAGAAATTTCATTACTTAAAAAACACATAATTATGTTTGAAATTAAAGATTGCTGTTAAAATGAAAAAAATGAGTTAATAATCCTTTAAAAATATAAAATTCTTGTTTAAATATAAACTGTCATCTACGTACAATTCACCCGAAGCTTTTTTTACCTAAATAAGAAGTTGAAAAATTGTTAAAATTTAGACCGGTAAACCCAAGAGTAAACTATCTGTTATCGTGAATTCACAAAGAAATTTATTCATGAGTATGTAGCTGCTACATTGTAGCATTTGCACTATGAACGTGCTTCTCAAATTTAAGAACACAATTCACTATTTTGGGAATTGACCTTTTTCCATGTAAGATTAATATAACGAAATCCTTACAGGAATTCCATCATTTTTTTTCAGGAATCAGTAATTTACAAAAGCTTTACAGAATTTGGTTAATCATTTAGTTGTATGGTTGTGAAAATTTAGTTGATAAAATAAATCAAAGCTCAATTTAAAGCGAGTTAATCTTTACTTTATATGCATTGTTTTGCCTTACTCACCTCACTGAGGCAAGGCTTTAAAATCACTCGAAAAATGAACTTCTTAAATACGACTCTTATATATACCTTCACGTATACCTATCGACTCAGAATCAAATTCTGAACAAATGTCTGTGGGATGTGTGTAGACATGATTTTTTTTTTCCGCACGATTATCTCAGAACTGGCTGAACCGATTTTGGCCGGATCCGCCTTATTCTGTTCGTTTTGGGGTCCCCTAAGACCCTATTAAATTTTATTCTGTTTAGTTAAGTATTTATAAAGTTATGCCAAGAAAAAGATTTTTGTAGATACAAAAAAAGGGTGATTTTTTGCCTAACCTCAAAAGGCCGTGTCTTTTTGTTTACGTGCGAGAGTCGCGCCAGATGCGAAACGCCCGGTTGCCACATTGCTTCAAATGAGAGTCTGCATGTTTTCTGGAAAAGTCTGTATCAGGTATATATTTTTTTCATAAACTTATTTTCATTATTTCTTTGTAAATGTGAGGAAGGCACCACCCACCTAATGGTGGATTAAGAAACGTTTTTTTTATTCACACGCACAATTTTGTTTTATTATAACAAAGTCAACCGTTTTCAATAAAACAAATAAAAGTTTATTTCAAAATAATTTTGACAAATTTTAGATTTGCTAAGGCCGTTGCAAATATTTTTTGAAGTTTAAGTCCCTTGACTCTGACCTGGGGGGGGGGGGGGGGGGCATTGAATTTACGAGCCATGGTTTCAACATTTGAATGAAGAAAATGTTTAAAAATGCATTTTACACCTGCCCAGTTCTTTTGAAATCATTAGTTTCCAAAATATCAAAGTATTGACGAATTATTTTTTTTTGCAAAAAAAAAAGTTTTTGCAGTGCTGTACATTGGAATTTTATAAAAATTCAAAATACTTGTAATCCGGTTCAAACATGCTAAATATGATTATAAATGCAGAAAAATGCGTTTTAGATTGTTTTAAGTTGATTTGAATTCTATTTTCATTAAAATTTTGAAGATTTTTGAAAAAAAAAAAAATTTTTGCCCCCTGATTTTTCAGACCAATAAATTTTGAAAAATATTTGCAGCGGCCTAAATATGGTTTTAAAAATTGGGTGAGTTGAGCAGAGATTTATAAACGGCAAAATGATCTAGGAGAAAAAAATGTCTCACGTTGAGAAACATAAGAAAGAGATAAACATTCAATAAAGAAGATAACTTGCGAAAAAAAATTGCACCGAATACTATCGCCATTTTTTCTAAAGCAACATAAAATTTCTAACACATTTGCCTAAAAAACATTGAAGATGTGATCAATGGTTTTTAGAATACATCCTTTGAAAGAAAAGCAAACATAAAAAATAAATAATTATATTATTTAAGGGACAGATTAAAAATGTAACTATCTTACATTTTTGCTTGTTAAAAAAAAATTTTACAAAAAGATTTAAAAAAATCATGTCGATCTAACATTTTAATAGGCCCAAAAACACTTATTTTGGTCAATAAGTGGCTGTAACTTGAAAACTATGCACGATATCAAATTTACAAATTTGATTTTGCTTTAAAAATTATATCAAATTTTTCAAACTTTTCAAAAAAAAAAATATTTTGAGCGCTTCCAAATAAATGTTGATCAAATCGTGGCAAAGCTCTGAAGATGCACTTTTGGTCATTTTAAACATATTAAAAAAAATTGTGTGACAAGTCGCATAGAAATTGGTTAATTTTGTTGCCAAAGACATAAAGATTGTTAATAAATTTCGTTCTCAAGGTACAGATTTTGAATATTTTAATAATCTATTGTTATCGAAATCTGCTAAAAATCTAAAGAGACCAATGAATTACCTAATGTGTATTTTTTTTTGCATAGAAGGTACTCACAAAGTATCAAAATGAAAACATAAAAAAATAATCGATGTTTGAAGAAGTAGTGAATTGCTTTCAAACCTAATTAAAATTATTTTTTAATTATCAAAATAGGGTCCAATCTTTTCTATGCTCGGAAAACAAATGTCAAATAGCTGAGGGAATTCTCAACAACGTACTTATGCCGGTGCAAATATTTTTTTTTTAAGTTTAACATTCATTTCAAGAAGACCAAATAATAAGTTTAGAACGTATTCGGTGTGTTTGTCGTTATATTTTTTAATTTCAGATTTGATCAATTGATTTGCGAAACATAGCCGATTCAAAAAGGTTTTAGCCAATTTATATTTTTTTTTTATTAAAAATGAGTTTGCTCAGATTTTAGAAAAAAATTTCCAAAGACTATTTTGAAGAAACGAAAAAAAAAAATCAAAAATGAGTTTAGATTTTTTTCCAGTGTATTTTCAAGAGATTCTAAAAATCACAATTTTGATCAAATTTTCATAAAACGACACAAAAAAAATCTGTCATGCTCTTTAACTCAAATATTGCCACTATGGGGCTACTAAAACATCTACTAAAGATTTGAAGAAAAAAAAAGTTCAAATCATTAAATGCACGATTCAATATCTTGAAAAAGAAAATGCGAAATTAAAATTGAAAGAATTGAATTTGCCAGTTTTCATTAATCACTGATGTTCAAAAAAAAACTCCCAACACTATGCTGATACTATTTAATCATACCAGAGATTTTAAAGGTTTTTGGTTAAAACACAAGTTTTACTATCGTTTTGGAAAGTTGCTTTGAACTAACCAGTGATTAATGATTTTTAATTTAAAAATGCCATTGGGTAATTCTCCGCCAACTCAAACAGCAGTTGCCCCGACCCCTCTTCGATTTGCGTGAAACTTTGTCCTAAGGGGTAACTTTTGTCCATGATGACGAATCCGAGGTCCGTTTTTTGATATCTCGTGACGGAGGGGCGGTACGACCCCTTCCATTTTTGAACATGCAAAAAATGAGGTGTTTTTCAATAGTTTGCAGCCTGAAACGATGATGATATAGAAATTTGGTGTCAAAGGGACTTTTATGTAAAATTAGACGCCCGATTTGATGGCGTACTCAAAATTCCGTAAAAACGTATTTTTCATCAAAAAAAAAACTAAAAAAGTTTTAAAAATTCTCCCATTTTCCGTTACTCGACTGTAGTTTTTGGGAAAATTTAATGTACTTTTTGAATCTACATTGACCCAGGAGGGTCATTTTTTCATTTAGAACAAAATTTTTCATTTTAAAATTTAGTGTTTTTTCTAACTTTGCAGGTTTATTTTTTAGAGTGTAACAATGTTCTACAAAGTTGTAGAGCAGACAAATTCAAAAATTTTGATATATAGACATAAGGGGTTCGCTACTAAACATCACGAGTTATCGCGATTTTACGAAAAAAAGTTTTGAAAAAGTTGGTCGTCATCGATCATGGCCGTTCATGGTCACCCGCGACCGACACGGACGACGAAACAAAGAGAAAGGCAAAACTTTTTCAAAACTTTTTTTCGTAAAATCGCGATAACTCGTGATGTTTGTTTGTTTTGTTACCCCTAGTACTGCATTTTAACGTTTTTAGTATTAAAATTCAGTTTTGACCAATTCCTTATATTTTTAGTTTTTTTTATTTTACCACCATCGTCTTACCCGGACAATTTCACATAATAACCAATGTTAACCTCAAACTAAAAAGAACTATTGGCGAGATACAGCGATTTTAATGAAAAAAGTTTGATTTTACGCTGCACTCTGTCGTATGAATTCAAATCCGAAATAAGTTTCTCACATATAAAAACCAAACTATGCGGGTTCAACCCTTCTTGTTGAAAAGTACACCATGTACTTCCGAGTGCTGCGCAAAATCAAACTTTTTCAGTAAAATCGCTGTGTCTCGCCAATAGCTCATTTTAGTTTGAGGTTTACATTACTTATTATGTAAAATTGTCCGGGGAAGACGGAGATGGTGATAGAATTAAAAAAATAAAATTATAAGGAATTGGTCAAAACTTAATTTTATTACTTAAAACGTTAAAATGTAAAACTAGGGTGCATTTATGGCAGGCCTGCCCAACCTTTTCGGTTCAATTTTCACATTTTTGATCGTCAAAATTACAATTGTTCATTTTTTCATGGTTTCTTTGATGGAATCGGTTTTCAGATGACCAGTGAACATAACTTTACCAAAAGTTTGAAAAAATATTTATACAAGTCGTTTTTATCAACATTTTACGTCAAAAATCAATCCGGCCCGCGGACCAGATTTTCACTTAAAACTTACATAAAAACGACCTGCAAAAATATTTTTCCAAGCTTTTATCAAAGTTATGTTCACTGGACATTTAAAAACCGATTCCATCAAAGAAACCATGAAAAAATCAACAATTGTAATTTTGACGATCAAAAATGTGAAAATTGAGCCGAAAAGGTTGGGCAGGCCTGATTTATGGGTTAAAACTTTATTTTTATCGAATTCTGTAAAATGCAACCTGTAGAAAGTCTTTTGCTCAAATAGTTGCAATCGTCAAAAAGAGGGCAGTGCCAAAAATAGAGGGATGGTCCAATCAGCACCAAACTTGGTAGTTCTGTTAACTATCGATATATGAACGTTCCCTCCAAGTTTGGTCCAAATCGGTGAAGGTCGAGTCCAAAAGTGTACCCAGTTGACCTGAAATGACTCGTATACAGTTTAGACTCGTTTGTATGTAACTTCGGATAATCAAATTACGAACAAAAAAACAATTCGTGTTTTATTTTTTTTTTCTTTCTTTAAATATTAAACTCGAATACAGCGACCTCATTTCAGTGAAATTTAAATAGTTGATTGCATATTAAAATACAAAATTCATTTTTTCAATATTCCATCACCGCCATCATGGATTTAAAAATTCTGATTCACTTTAGAGTAGTTTAGAGGTCATACTTAAGCTCGGAAATCAAAAATATGATCATAAAAAAACCAATTTTACGTGATTCGATTATCTGAAGTTCAAAAACCTTCGGATAATCGAGTCTATACTGTAAAGCATTTTGTGTTACTTTTAGCTTAGAATTTTTTAAAGTTGTGCATCTCGACCTTGACCAGAGCCGATGGACAATCAGCTGTAACGTTAGATTTTCCAAACTAAAAAAGCACATAGTTGAGTATAACATATTTAAATGCATCTTTTAAAGCAGTTTTTCATGTAAAATGCTCGTACTGTTGTTCGGGAAGTGCGGTGCTTCGGTGGACGCGCAGTCCTGTTTTTTCGGGATAATTTTCGTCTCTTTTGTGTCGCTCTTTGTGTGCATGAGGTGATTGGTTTGATGTGATTAGGTTTTATTTATTTTTTTTATGTTGTTTTCTTTCTCTACATTTCCGCAGTCTGATTTGCGATGCCTTTCCGTCGGTTCGCAGTGTTTTTTCGCGTTCGTCGTCGGTGTGTTTTTCGGTTTTTTTCGCGTGCGTGTATGTGTGTTAAGGTGCGGCTGGCTCTGGTTGTCATCGATGACAATTGAGCCAGTCTGATTTGCGATGCCCTTCCGTCGGATCGCAAGGGTTTTTTTTCGCGTTCGTCGTCGGTGTGCAACAACAACAAAACCTTATCATACAATTTCAGCTCGATAAACATCGTAACTCGTCGTTCGCTTCGTTAATCAGTACTCCACTAAATATCAATCATGTAAAACTCATAAAAACAGCTCAATCAAAAAGTACACTGTTAAATTCTTCATCATTTAATTACAAATAATTTTGGTTCTATCTTTCCACAGCCGGCTGTCTAAGATTAAACCATTTCAATTAAAAGTTAACAGCCGATAAACGGGAAATGTCTCATCCGCAGCATCCGATTGCTTGCCTTGAGAATAAAACATAATACCTTTCAACAAACACTATGATTTTGGGTCGCATCATCATCTTCTATGATGAATCCTGACCAAACACCCTATCCTACTAACAAGTTTTCAGGTTCCTGGCGCTCGTGGGGTGTAAGCACAGAGTAGCAACCTGCGCTAACTAACATTCCCTTCCCTTAAAATCGAGATCTACAAACTGACATGGCGGGCGCCGTTGGTGGCCAATGACTGTTACCTATTCGCAACTGATCTAGCTTTAGCAATCATGGTGTTTTATCTTTTCAGCGCATTCATACATGCTGTTGATAAGGGAAACACCACTAGATCGTCGAAGCATATAATCAGTAGTGCTGAAAGGATATTACGGTTCTGTTCAGCAACGGAGGGGCAACCATGGGTGATCTCTCATGCTCATGCTCATGCTCATGCTAAAATGCTCGTACTGTTGTTCGTTTCACCCCGTGCCATAACCATACGCAGATGCAACTTCTTAAATGCAGTTCCCGCCACTCCAGATGCAACAGGAGCGTGCAAGAATACATATATCCAACAGAGATGATGGCCACCGATGATGACGCCGACGACGCTGCGCCGCCCGTGTGGCAGCACAAAGGGGAACCCTCTCCCGTACGACGTCCCGGGCGTCATCGCATGTTCCGTACTTACGCGTAATGCCATGTTCTGTCAATAGTAATAACCATAGCAATAAAGTGTCACCGTGTGTCTTCTTGGGCGGTTTTGTTCGTATTCTTAGTGTTCCAAGATCGCTCATTTAACCAAACGGGGGCCACATGTTCGAGTGGATGTCAATGGAATATGATGTCACTTAAGACCTGGACCTGGAAGGCAGTTGGTGGGTTCGTTGCACACACAGCTGATTTGAATTTTCCCGCGCGCGCCAGCGAGAAGGCGACCATTATAATAGGCAACACTGGGAACTGCCAAAATGTCTGGAAAATGTGTCTTTTCTGTTTCTTCCGTTTTTGGATTGGAAAGGGAGGAGATCCCTTAGTTGGAACAGACAGGCATTACTATAGATGGGAGCATCGAAAGCAGAAGTCACTTATAAGTGTAGTTCCTCCTCGTTGCTGCGCCAAGTGTATGCAGCAGCTTAATTTAAGACATCCTGTCAATGATTATTATATTCGTTTTAACGACAATGAAGACGGCTTCGACGACGACGATTCTGTTCCCCGTTGGAAAGATATACGAGTCTGGTTTGTCTTTTTTATTGTCGGGAACTCTTTTTTAGCTCCGTTTTCCTGCTCCGTATAATATGCGAGTGCAGTTCCGGATTGTGGGAGATGCTAGGTTGTGGTGAGACTTGGAACTGAAAGGATATTTGGGTCACGTCTTGACGAGATCATTGCAATAAATCTACAGTGTCAAAGTTTTGTCTTTTTCATACAAACGTAGACAGAACTACGATCTTGAACTAAAAATCACCTCCCAAAATATTCGACAAGCAAAGCGTACCCGTGCTTAACTCGTTTCGTTGAACTCCTCTAGAAGGTGCTAATGTCCCATCGCATCGTTGTCTTCATTGGCCCCAAAGATGCCCACAGTTCCTGGGATTGTCCGTGGGGCCACAAAGCCCCGTCGTCTGTCCGCGACACCGTAATCGTTTGATCGCCATTCGTCGCGCCGCGCCACCTACGCGAAAAGTGCTAAATCGGCAATGGAGAACATTGTCGGAGTCGGGTAATTACCGGTTTTTAAAAATAAATAAATATAAATTTCATCGCCCCACACGTTTCGTGTGTCCTTTCCCTCTCTCGGTTGAGAAGTTCTTTGAGTCGCAAGTAGTAGCCCAAGAGACCGCGTTCAAGAACTGGCCAGAATCGCTGATAAGACTGGAGAAGCAGACAGAACACGAATCAAGAACGCCACGGACGAGAACAGTCGAATCGTCGAAATGGCCAATGTTTCCAAAGCTGGTGCTTGGAACACAGTGAGAATGTTTTTTAGAAATGGTGGTCAATTTGTTTTTCCAGGGCTATGGAGTCGGAGTCGGTAGAGTCGAGTTTCATTTTGAGTTCTCGAGTCGAAATTGGATCTCCAGAAGTTGGAGTCGGAGTCGGTATGGCGGTCAGAATGACAAAGAACGTTTTCAGATAGTGTTTGTTTAAATCTTTTTTAGCGATGCTATTTTTATCATCAAGATCAGTTGTTGGCATATTTTTTTAAACATGTAAAATGTTTGTAAAAATTTCCGATTTTGAAATAGTTTCACCGCAAACCTCTCCCACCGTGCCACAAAGTCAGTTGCTTAGCCAGTTGTTGTTTTTTTTGTGTCATTCTATCGTTTATCAGATTCAGTCGGCCGTTGTCGTCGGTTGTTGGCGCGAGAACTTTTATCGCCTCTTTATTTGGCCAGTCGAAATTCCTGGACTTTTTTTCCCCCCGCTCCTGGCGACGTGTGAAAAGGGCCCCCGGGATAATGACTTCTTTGAAAACAGGCTTCGCCGATTCTGCGCCCGATAGCCGGTGGTGCGCTTAAGGTGATTAATTGATGTTCGATGCCGCGCGGGGTTAAGATCGAAATCCCGATGTGAGCCGCGATTGATTTATTGGTTATTTTGACCGGTGCATCGGTGGGGGGATAATGCAATCATTGCATGTTTTTGGGACTGTTATCGATGCTGATTGCAGGTATTTTCAGATGTAGTGTTAATTTGAGCCTTTGAGCTGAGAGTTGAACCATTTCCCCTTTGAAAACGTATGATGAAATATTTTTAAAATTATGTTAAATTCTATAAAACTTCTGTCAGATAGTTCAAAAAAGGGTTATGAGCCTGATTCAGTGGAGAATGAAATAATTGGATCAGGCCAAATTTGAGCATCTAAGGAGTCTAGAGAAAGTTTCATAAAACGTTGCTAAAAGTTAAAAGCTCTGAATATGGAATATTTTTTTTCTTTTTTTGAAATCACTAGAGAACTTCATTGCCTTAATAAAGAAATAAACATCTATACACCAAAGAACCAGAGATATTTTAAAAAATGATTTTCTTTTTAAATCATCATTTTGTAAACAAATTTTAGGACCCGAAATTATCTATCTGGAACCAATATCATCTATTGCAGAAGTTATAAATCCTATTAAATAGAAAAAAAATTTATTTTTTTATTTAGAGTGAAATAAATAAAGGCAAGCATGAATTTGAAACTTTTTAGGATGATCTCAGACGGTCGAAAGAATGAAACTACATTTTTTTACTTTGCTGCCATTCATTCAGTTTTAAAGAATGAAGTATAGATGTCAACAAACACTTTCAAATTCGATTTAATTAGCCGAACAAAATTAGATAATATATATATTTTTTTAATATTGAATCAGACAATAATTTCCTTGATTCAAAAACAGACAAACATAAAATTTGGATATTGTGGTTGGGTTGAGCGTTTTAGCAGAGTGCATTTCTGTGAATACAAAAAGATAAGTTGTTACTCTTAATTCAGCTATATATTTGAATAAAATCGCTTGTTTGCTATCTTGTGACACTTCCTATCTTTCTACAGCAGACGTGTCACAATATGCACACACGATATCTCTACAGATACGTATTTCGTTTATTACCTGCAGACTTCATAAGTGTTCTGTTTTCGAGAATATTAAAATATATTACGGATTTAAAGGAAAATTAAAATTTTATTGATTATTATTTATTAAGTTCCCAAATTCTGATTGTTTTTGAGTGTTGATTATTTATTTTCAAATTATAAATTAAAAATCAATTTATATGATGTTTTTTTGAACCTGAAACAAAATAAAAGAATGTTTCAAAATTCATTTCAATTGTTTACTTTAAAACTCTTCCAATCGTTCGATTCAGCTATATTCTTTAAACCAACATTTTATTAAAAGTAAATTAACTTAAAGAAATTGTCAAGAAAGTTAATTAGAGCGTTCAATTTC
The DNA here is from genome assembly GCF_016801865.2 of Culex pipiens pallens. Classification (NCBI taxonomy): domain Eukaryota; kingdom Metazoa; phylum Arthropoda; class Insecta; order Diptera; family Culicidae; genus Culex; species Culex pipiens. The sequence goes on along the minus strand of NC_068938.1, from coordinate 139,364,896 downwards.
CAGTCCCGGTAAATACCCGGAATTTTCCGTAAAAAAAAATCCCGTTTCCCGGTAAATTTGAAAATTTCTTGGAAATCCCCGAAATTCAAGCGGAAGTATACATTTTCTTTACCATTTGAATCAATCATTCGATAATTCTATGAAAAAAATAATAAATGAAGAAACTCAACATATTTTTTCAATTGAATTCTCTGCAATTTGTTTAATACCTGGTATTCAAGAAATTACAATTTTAAGTAATAGAATTATGGAGCACCGATGCAACAATGGGTGTTAGAGGGTTAATTATGAAAAATGGAAGACTGATTGTGAAATGATGATGATTCAAATTATGTTAATGTGCTATGAAAAAACTTACAACCTTAGTCAATTATAATCCTGAAAACCGAATTATTATTTTTTACAAGCAATCAAGCTGTTAATTGATTAATATAGTATTAACTCGTTACCTCAACAGAGCAGTTCTCTACGGAACCGGTCTTTTTTCTTTAATTTTAATTTTTGTATTTTTTAATCCGGCTGAAACTTTGTTGGTGCCTTCGGTATGCCCAAAGAAGCCATTTTGCATCATTAGTTTGTCCATATAATTTTCCATACAAATTTGGCAGTTATCCATACAAAAATGATATGTGAAAATTCAAAAATCTGTATCTTTTGAAGGAATTTTCTGATCGATTTGGTGTCTTCGACAAAGTCGTAGGTATGGATATGGACTACACTGAAAAAAATGATACACGGTAAAAAAAATGTTGGTGATTTTTTATTTAACTTTTTGTCACTAAAACTTGATTTGCAATGTTTGATATGTTGATATGTTTTAGAGGACATCAAATGCCAACTTTTCAGAAATTTCCAGAATGGGCAAAAAATCTTTGACCGAGTTATGATTTTTTTAATCAATACATTTTTTTTCAAAAAATCGAAATATTGGTCGCAAAAATTTTTCAATTTATTTTTTTATGTGAAATTGAATTTGCAATTAAAAAGTACTTTAGTGAAATTTTGATAAAAGGCACCGTTTTCAAGTTATAGACATTTTTATGTAACTTTCACATATCATTTTTGTATGGACAGCTGCAAAATTTGTATGGAAAATTATATGGACAAACTAATGATGCAAAATGGCTTCTTTGGGCATACCGAAGGCACGAAAAAAGTTTCAGCCGGATTAAAAAATACAAAAAAAAATCGAATGACCGAAATCTCAGACAATTGCTCAAAAATAAAAAAAAGCTCTTTTTTATTTTAAAGTTTTGCATGATTTAAAATTTGAATTTTCATTTAGTTTTATGGGCAATTGAAAACTTTCAAAGCGACCCATAACATTAATTGCTAAAATGAAGGTGTTTTTTTGCGAACAACTCCATAGTTCGTTATATCGGTCAAATTTTATCCTTTCAATATTAAGATTTTTTGTTTCTTTTGATCAAATTTCAGTAAATTTTATAATAGTGGAAAAGATCATATTAATTGAAGCATGATCTACAACATTTTGATACATTCAGTTATTCAATTTTAAATTCAGAAATAATTTTTGAAGTATGGGTGATGCAAGAAGTTTCTCCTTAATTATTTTATTATTATTTTATTAAAAAAAATATCAATGCTTAAAAAGTGTATCAAAAAACTTTTGTCCAATTTGTGTGTTGCAACTTTCGAGCAACCTTTGTCCTTCATAAATTTTGATGGATTTGTTTTGTGACAATTAAAGAAAAAGTTTTTATTTAAATAGAAAGTAATATTTCAAATTTAAAGCTTACTCTACCAAATCTGGATGCAACAAGTTAAATAAAACGATTTATTTATAATTGCAGTTGCAATCTCTATAAAAAAATCAAGATATCTAATAATTCATGAAAAAATCGTTACAGTTTCGCCAGAGAGATTTTTTTATAAACTTTAGCTTTTCTACACATTATCACAAACAAAAACAACAAATGTTTTGTTCCTTGAACTGAACGAATTGGTTGAAATTTTAATTTTTGCCAGTCAATTCTTTGCGTGACGGAACAACGAAAGGAGCAAATTTATGCTCTCCCATTCAATGGCTTGCAGGCCATATTTGTTCATTATTTTTGGCGTTTGAGGTAAGAAAACACATTTAAAGCACATTGCAATTATTGAGCCAGTACGAAAATGATCTTTTATCAATTATCCTTGTCATTTAAGATAAATCCTTTAAAAAATAAATCTATGTTTGATTAAAAAATGTATTACGTATTATAATATGTATTGAGCTTGTTCTCAAACCACTTCATTCCGCGTATTACCAAATCCTTTCCGTTCAATCCGACACTGAACTGACCTCTGGCACTCACCTACATTTGCTGCGAGAAGGTAATTTTTGGAATCGCTTACACTGCTTTATCCCCCACCAAACCGCCCTCACCCACCACCCCTTTCTTGTCTTGCCTTTATAGTCTCCATTATTGTTGTTATCAAACATCGCAAGCTCACGAATTATGAGCCAGAAAACCGTTTTGTTCCCTCGATTTATTTTCCGCGCTGCATCGTAATTATGAGCATATTTTCGCCCATTTTTCACACGAAGTCTCTCTGTCTCTCGCGCGGACCACGGTTGAAGTCCGCTGCGGGGTCACCCCTTAACCGGGGGTGCCCCGACCGGGAGTCCACCCTGGCCGGCCCTTGGCGCAGATTCGGCGTCGGCGAAACCCTTTTTGCCCTACTCATTCATTATAATCAACTGGCCCCGACAGACACACACACACACACACACACATACGGCGTTGTCCGGAACCACCGGAGAAGTGCCGACAAGCGCAAGCGGTTATGCCCTGCTTACCCTGTGCTGCCTGCTGGTCCAGGCCATGCGCGAAATGGGGGTCTCTTTAACCTCCCTGATCACGGTTATAACGAGAAATGTGCATCCAAATTATACCCGCCACCGACGCTTCGTGGTTCTCTCCCTGCGGGATTCGGTACTCGGACTGCGTTGAGGCACTGTGAAGGGCCAAGATCTGGCCAAGGGCCTGCTCACCTGGGTCCGGGGAGGACCAGTCAGTCGGTCTGATATTATTTATAAGGAAATTTATTTCACTGTGATTTTGTGCCGCCTCGAGTTAAAACTGAAATATATATCCTTCTGTTCTTTTCGAAGGAAAGTGTGCGGGTTTCCAGGTGAGTTTGCAACACGATTTATTTTTATTTTTGATGTTACAGTTGATTTTGTTTAAATAAACTCAATCGGAAAATAAAACCAGTCTAATCAATCAGTCAACCAAATAGCAATAATTATTTAAATGAAATTGAACTACTAATCTGAAAAAATATCATATGAAAATGTTTACATTTTCTATTTTGTTAAAGCAAAATGCCAATTGATTAAAATTTGGTTTATTTTTTTCATGTTCAAACGAGATTTAAATTCATGCAAACTTGAAACAAGGTGTGAATTGAAAATTTTAATAAATAAATGATTTTTTATAATGATTTTAAATGTTGACTCTATCGATATTTTTTTGTTTGGCTAAAGAGAAATTTTCCCGTTAATGAGTTAATTTCATTGTGTGTACCTTTGTATGACCAATATTGATATTTTACATCATTAATTTCAAAAACCATCCTTTGAATGGAATAAATACATCAAATATTCATGTATTTTGTCAATATTCCGTTGAAATAAAACAAAAATGTTGAAAAGTATTACTTCTAGAAACAATTGCAGAAAAGTTAAACTTTTCAGTATTTATAATGAAAAGTTTTACTATTTGATTCTGTTATTTTTGATACAGAAAAAAGGCTCTTTCGTCGTTCGAGAATGACAAGAGAAGTGAGTAGTTTCACGACGGAATTGCAAAATAGTAGTTTATGCAACAAGTTGCAAAAAGAAGCTTTTTTCTGCAAAAGTCGTACATTTCTCCAAGGAGTCTCAGTGAGTTGGATAAATTGGCAGCTATCCACAGAAAAGGGCTCTTCAAATACTCAAAAATCTGAATAATGATTACGGATTTTAGAAAAAAAAAAATACTCATTATTAGATCAATAAATGAAGTGGTGGAAGAAGTTCGTTGATCAAAATCGTATTTGGGAAAAGAAAACATTTTTTTCCTCGTTCGATCATAGATTTTCGTGCGGCTGATTGGCATGTTTCGTAATGATTTTGAGGTTTTTTGTTTTATTCTCTTTGTATAGTTTTCAAAAAAACCGGTCCGAATTTTTTTGAGACAAGCAATTAAGTCCTTCCTATATCATCGATGACCGAAAGGCACTCCTAGGAATATTTTTTAGGCGTCAAAGTACGTACGCTCTTAGGGGGGGGGGGGGGAGGAAACCGAAGGTGTGACAAGATGTGACGAAGGGGAGAGGGGGGGTTTGCGAGATTGTGACGTCACGGTAGGTTTTTTATGATTGCATAATATTAATTTGCAATGTACACAATTAAATTAAATCCTCATTTCAAAAATTATTTGCATACTATTATTTAGAAGCACCGTTATCAGGGGTGACATTGGGTCTTGGGGGTGAGATTGGGTCATACAAATTTCTGCATTTTTGTATGACCCAAACTCACCCCCAGGCCCAATGTCACCCCTGATGACGGTATCACATTATAAAACTGCTATAAATGGTTTGAACTTATTAGATACAAAGCTGTGAAAAACAGTTTTCAATAATTTTTAAAAGATACAAAACTGTTTTATTTATATCGCAATGTTTATTCTAAAAAATGAATAATAAGAATAATGTAACTTATTTTTTTTTTATATTAAAATTGCTAAAAATACCAAAATTATGAGATTTTAAAAATATGAAAAATCCCATTGAAAACAAGGGGCGGGGGGTCTGGCAAAATGTGACGTACTTTTTGATGGGGGGGGGGGGAGGTTCAACCTTGTGTGACAAAGTGTGACATAGGGGGGAGTGCGTGACATACTTTATGGATGACGCCATTAGGGTTTTAACATATTGAGCCCTTCCTACATCATCACTGATCAGAAGGCACGCCGTCGAATAGTTTCTAGATAATCGTGATTGAATTAATTATCTATTTAAATCTTTTTATAAACCTTTTTTTCGCAACCTAATGCCTAAGATTGAAAATTTTCAACCGATAAACAAATTGCTCATCATCAAATCCCATTTTGAACAAATAAATTTTATTTTTTTATGAAAAAAGAATTATTAATTTTTTTGCTTTCTGTAACTTTTTCGAAAACTTTTTCTTACAATTGTCTATTCTATAGTTTTGATTTATGATGTTTTGATTGAATTATGATGTAACGCACAGCTGAAAGGAATATCAAAACTATGTTATGTACCGTAAAACGGGGTGACTTTGATAGCCGGGGTGACTTTGATAGGTTTGCGATTTTTCCGAAAAATGAAGAGTACAATTAAAAAACGTAAGGAATGGTTCAGAAACATACTGACCGTGGTAGAGAAGTGTTCAAAGTTCCTCAAGAAGAAGTTTTCATAAAATTTTGAAGAGTTTAAAAAGTTAGTTAACTATAGTTCAGAAAATGTTAATGAAAGTCATTATTTTAAACTTCTCAAAGTGTCATGATTTTCTCAATGAACATGATTTTGAATCGGAAAACGGAATGCATTTTCGGATTCTTTGGACAATTTTCCACTAGGAGAAGATTCAATAAGTTTGTAAATAATAAATAATATGTGTTTTTGAAACACAGTTAAAAAAAAATCTTCAGATTTATAGGCATTTTGATTTGAACAGATTTCATGTAAAATGTTTAAACTTGTGATTCGTGCTTCGAATTCAGTATAAAATGCAATATAAATCAATAATTTTATAAACAAAACTAATTTTAACAAATTTCAGGCAAAATTCCGACTTTTTAGCAATTTTACCTAAAATTTATATGTATTTTGTTAAAAAGGTTATAAACTTAGTTAACTTAACATAAACATTGATTTTTTTCTTACAAACTATATCAGCTACTTTAGTGATGGTAAATTTAACGTAAAATTAAAGTTGGAACATCTTAAATATGATTTTAGCAAGAAAAACTATGACTATCAAAGTCACCCCGGAATTAAAACTAAGAATTTTTAACATAACTATTTTTCTAAACACTACTGAAAAAACTTTTTTTTCCAAAATAGTGCATGGACTTAGTGTGGCCTACCTCAGTACATGTTTTAAAAATAATAATCTTGAGAAAACCCTTACCTGTTGGAAAATATTCTAAAAACAATTTGAAATCCTATCAAAGTCACCCCGGTTTACGGTACCTTTTGAGTGAGTTTTCTGATCAATTTGGTGTTTTCGGCAAAGTTGTAGGTATTGTTGAGGACTTTTGAGAAAAAATAGTACACGGAAAAAAAATTGCAGATTTTTTTATCAACTTTTTTTCACTAGAACTTAATTTCTCAAAATACATATTTTTTAATTTTCGAGATTTTTTGATATGTTTTAGAGGACTAAAATCCGCAACTTTTGAGCCATAGAGAAACATGGTCAAAAAATCTGCTGCCGAGTTATGATTTTTTGATAAAATAGTGATTTTTGGAAAAAATCGAAGTTTCATGCATAAACAAGTTTGAGATTATTTTTGATTGAATTTGCAATCGAAAAGTTCTGTTCAGATTTTTTGATAAAGGGCTCCGTTTTCATGATATAGTCACCAAAAGTTTGATTTTAGCGAAATATTTGCAGTTTTTCAATTTTTAAAAATAGTGAACATGAGTGACCATTTCTAAAAATTTTTTTTGAAAAGTTCAGAAAATTTGCTATAAAATTGTCTAAGAGACATTGAAGATTGGACCTCAGGTTGCTGAGATAGAGACGCTTTGAGAAAAAGAAACACAAAAATTGAAGTGGGACTTAGAAAACATCAATTTTCCTGTTTTTAAACCTTTGCATGGCAATATCTCAGCAACTAAGGGTTGTATCAACAAAGTTTAAAAATGCAAAATATAGAGAATTTTCTCAGCTTTTCAAAAATATTTTTTTCAAAGGTGGGCAAACATGTGCACTAATTTAAAAAAAAATGAAAATTGCGAGTCACCTAAAAATGGATTTAACATGAAAACGGTGCACTTTATAAAAATTTCACTAGAGTACTTTCGATTGCAAATTTGATTTTACATCGAAAAATGAAGTTGAAAAATTTTTGCGACCAATTTTTTGATTTATTGAAAAAATTAGTATTGATTCAAAAATTCATAACTCGATTAAAGATTTTTTGCACAATCTGGAAATTTCTAAAAAGTTGGCATTTGATGTTCTCTAAAACATATCTAAAAATGAAAAAAATAAAAATAGTGTTTTTTGCAAATCAAGTTTAAGAGGCAGTATTTGTAGATTCTGCTCGGTTTGTTCTAGAGGTCGTATCGAGGTGCTCCGATTTGGATGAAACTTTCAGGGTTTGTTTGTCTATACATGAGATGAACTCATGTCAAATATGAGCCCTCTACGACAAAGGGAAGTGGGTTAAAACGGGCATTGAAGTTTGAGGTCCAAAACACATGAAAAATCTTAAAATTGCTCGCATTTCCGTAAAACTTCATCAATTTCAACTCTCTTAGATGCATTCGAATGGTCTTTTGAAGCCCTTCAAAATGTGCTATAGACATCCAGGATTGGTTTGACTTTTTCTCATAGCTTTTGCAAATTACTGTTGAAAATGGATTTTTTTAAAACCTTAATAACTTTTGGCAACAGCCTCCAACACCCATACTCCCATAGGTCAAAAGTTAGGAAATTTCATGGACTATAAGCCTATGGTATTAACTTTTTGGCCAATCGCAGTTTTTCTCAAAGTTTTACGATTTTTCTAGAACAAACATTTTAAAATGTTAGTTTTTGCCCTGTAGGCCAAGAAGACGGCATTTTTTGGTCTCAATTTTGTCATATTCGGAATCCTCAGACAATTCCACGTAAGTTAGAAGTATTGGAGTTGTAATTTTGATTTAAAAAATAATTAAATAAAACATTATTGAAAAAAGAAAAAGATCTTATTTACCCTATGATCAATACGTCAAATGCTGTATCAAGTAGGCGAAATCCTGTTTTACCCCCAATCCAACAAATTGTTAAAAAATGTTTTAATTAATTCTAAATGGTATTTTTTCCAATCAAATTCAAAATTCCAACACCTCAATCTAATGTAAAATTTTCTGAGGATTCCGAATATGACAAAATTGAGACCAAAAAGTGCCACTATGGCGGCCTACAGGGCAAAAACTAACGTTGTAAAATGTTTGTTCTAGAAAAATCGAAAAACTATGAGAAAAACTGCGATTGGCCAAAACGTTATTTCCGTAGGCTTATAGTCCATGAAATTCCCTAACTTTTGACCTATGGGAGTATGGGTGTTGGAGGCTGTTGCCAAAAGTTATTAAGGTTTTAAAAAAATCCATTTTCAACAGTAATTTGCAAAAGCTATGAGAAAAAGTCAAACCAATCCTGGACGTCTATAGCACATTTTGAAGGGCTTCAAAAGACCATTCGAATGCATCTAAGAGAGTTGAAATTGATGATGTTTTACGGAAATGCGAGCAATTTTAAGATTTTTCATGTGTTTTGGACCTCAAACTTCAATGCCCGTTTTAACCCACTTCCCTTTGTCGTAGAGGGCTCATATTTGACATGAGTTCATCTCATGTATAGACAAACAAACCCTGAAAGTTTCATCCAAATCGGAGCACCTCGATACGACCTGTTTCACATCGGTGAAAAACTCGCTCTTAAGTGACAAAAAGTTAAATAAAAAATCACCAAAAATTTTTTTACCTAGTATCATTTTTTTTCAGTGTAGTCCATATCTATACCTACAACTTTGCCGAAGACACCAAATCGATCAAAAAATATCTTCAAAAGATACAGATTTTTAAATTTTCTTACATCATTTTTGTATGGCCAGCTGCCAAATTTGTATGGATAATTATATGGACAAACTAATGAAGCAAAATGGCCTCTTTGGGCATACCGAAGGCACCAAAAAATTGTCAGTCGGATTAAAAAATACAAAAAAATCGAATGATCTAAATCTGAGAGAACTGCTCACATGCAAACCTGAATAAGGTTTTTTTTTGAAAATTTAAATTAATAAAAGAGAAAATTCTATAATAATTATAAATGATGACTCTATAGATGATTTTTTTTTGGCTAAAAATAAAATTTTCCCTTTAATGAGTAAATTTCATTGTGTGTAATTTTGTATGACCAATATAGATATTTTGCATCATTAATTCCAAAAACCATCCTTTGAATGGCATAAATACATCAAATATTCATGTATTGTGTCAATATGCCGTTGAAATAAAACGAAAATGTTGAAAAGTATTAATTTTCGAAACAAGTGCCGAATAGTTCAACTTTTCAGCATCCAATCCTGTGCTGACAAGAAGAACTTTTCAGCATTTATTATGAAAAGTTTCAGTATTCGATTCTATTATTTTTGATACAGAAAAAAGGCTCTTTCGTCGTTCGAGAATGACAAGAGAAGTGAGTAGTTTCACGACGGAATTGCAAAATAGTAGTTTATGCAGCAAGTTGCAAAAAGATTTTTTTTTTCAGCAAGAGTCGTACATTTCTCCAACGAGTTTCAGTGAGTTGGATAAATTGGCAGCTATCCACAGAAAAAAAGGCTCTTCAAATACTCAAAAATCTGATTAATGATAACGGATTTTAGAAAAAAAATACTCATTATTAGATCAATAAATGGAGTGGTGGAAAAAGTTCGTTGATCAAAAGCGTATTTGTGAAAAGAAAACATTTTTTATCTCGTTCGATCAAAGCTTTTCGTGCGGTTGATTGGCATGTTTCGTAATGATTTTGAGGTTTTTGGTTGTTTAATTCTCTTTGTATAGTTTGTGATAAAACCGGGCCGAATTTTTAAGACCTTTTTTAAGTCCTCCCTATATCATCGATGACCGGAAGGCACTATTAGGAATATTTTTTAGGGTTTTAACAAATTGAGCCCTTCCTACATCATTACTGATCAGAAGGCACGCCGTCGCAGGGATGCCAGATACACAGATTTGTCTGTGTTTCACAGACTTTTGAGCTTGTGTCAGACATTTTTTGCGGTGCTCAGACTTTTAAAAAAACTTCATTAAATTAATATTTTGTAATCTTTTTTGTCGAAACTTATTTCGTTAGTCTTCAAATGCTTAAAAACGCAATTTCTTATGGATTTCAATGACTGTGAATTGATATATTTGAATTTTAGACAAATGCACAGACATACACAGACTTTTTTACAGACGTTTTAAAAAACCAAGTGGCATCCCTGCGCCGTCGAATAGTTTCTAGATAATCGCGATCGAATTAATAATCTATTCAAATCTTTTTATATACCTTTCTTTCGCAACCTAATGCCTGAGATTAAAAATTTTCAACCGATAAACAAATCATTTAATCCTATTTTTGAACAAATAAATTTTATTTTTTATGAAAAAAAGAGTTTTTAATTTTTTTGCTTTCTGTAACTTTTTTGAAAACTTTTTCTTACTATTGTCTATTCTATAGTTTTAAGTTATGATGTTTTGATTGAATTACAATGTAACACACAGCTGAAAGGAATATCAAAACTATGTTATGTACCTAAATGAACCCATTGTATCTTGACTTTCCTCAACTAAACCGAATTGAAATTGAAAATTAATGTCCTTGCCAAGTTTTCTTAAATTTGTTTTCACCCTAATCGTAAATTAAGAAAAAGGTTAATCTTTTTATTCAAAATTTTGGTTTTTAATGTTCCCTCCACAAAATGTTCGTCAGTAAACTTACTTTGCTTGAAAATTTATGAAAAAAAAAATTTAATTGGTTTTCAAAAATGTGAAACAAACCTCGTCGACTGTATATTAACATATTTAATATCACTCTGATCTATTGGTTAAATGGTTAAACTGTTATTTTTCGAATATTTTTATAATTTTTGTTGAGAATTAACCGTAAACCGGAGGGACATTGAAAGGTTTTCCATCTTTTGTTTCAATATCTCCAATTGGTAAGGTGTTTTAACAATATTTGCGTTGGAAATTATGATTTTTAAGCCGTTGATAGTTTTTCTTGATAATTTTAGATATTAAAAAAAAGACCATCACGCCGTCCTTGCTGACTGAATACTAATATTAAACGGGACAAACATTGAACGAAAAGCTCCAGAAGGATAAGGCGGGAATCGAACCCGCACCCAGTAGCAACTTAGGGATCGGCAGCCGAGGACGGTGGTTAGGCGCCACGAGGCCTTTGACGGAAAATGTACCATAGCTAAGGTTTCAGCTTCAGTTTGAAAAAAAAATAATATCATTATTGAATTTACGAGCTCTATAAGCTTTTTATCAAAATACATACAACTTTTTGGTAATAAATTATTAAAAACTATAAACGTTGCCTTTAAATCTTTAATACTTTTTGCCTTCCTCACCTTACTGAGGAAAGGCTATAAAATCACTCGAAAAATGAACTTCTTAATTCGACCTCGTAGACCTACCTTCACGTATACCTATCGACTCAGAATCAAATTCTGAGCAAATGTCTGTGCGTGTGTATGTCTGTAAGTCCGTGCACCGAAAAAAATGCACTCGATTATCTCCAGACTGGCTGAACCGATTTGGGCCGTTTTGGTCTCATTCGATCCGTCTCAGGGTCCCACAAGACCTATATTAACTATTATGAAGTTTTGTTAAGTATTTCTAAAGTTATGCTAAAAAAACGATTCTGGATAAAGTTTGAAAGATTGTAAAAAGGGTGTTTTTTGTAAGAAATCCCGTCTGATCATACATTTTTCGAAAGGCATTTGAAAGACCTTTCCAACAAGCCCAAAAGATTGAAGATCTGATAACCCTATCAAAAGTTATGAGCACCTAAGTGTCATTTGTACACATTTCAGAGGCCGGATCTCAAATATTTTGATTAAAAAGTTGTTCGGATCTATCCGGAGATCTGGCTCCCGGGATTTTGTTGATTTGAAACTCCCGGGAAAAATGAAAAAATATATTTTTTACTGCCTTAAGGCTTAAAAAACTTTAAAGTAATATAACTATTGAAAGTGAACAATTTTCATGAAACAGCCCCGTAGGTGTTGTTCTAATATTACGTCCAATGATTTTTGGGATTCTAGACCCCTTACTCCATGTAGATATGTTGTAAGAAGTAAAATTTAGATAAAATTTGTAGGTTTGACATTCTTACTACAGAAACAAATATGTACATAATTGCGAGGAAGGCACCAACCACCATCGGTGGATTAAGTAATGATTTAGAAGCACGAATCAAAAGTTTTCTCATTTTATATGAAATGTATTTTTGAAACTAATTGTATCTACTCTTACTAAGATATTGTAAAAAAACATCCCAAACTGCACTCCATTTTTCGATTTGAACTCATATTTTGAGCACAAATAAATAATCCTTCCATTCAACATTTTTGTAATAAAAGCTGGCTAACCTTTTAAACATTTCAAAATTTAATGAAAACTTCTGCTTGAAATACTTAGAACACTGTAATATGAACAGTATGATTTCATACCATTCCGTAGGTAGGTATTGAATTTGTACTCTCCACTCCGACTATCAATTTCACCTTAATTTATGGTACCGTAATCTGGGGTGAATCGGGACAACAGTCTGAATAGGGACAGCGGTTTTCAGAGCACTTAAAGCATTTAATTCTGGAAACCCGAACAGACGGTAATAACTAAATTCATGCCATAACAAATACTGTTAAAATAACAGAAAGTGTTATGGAATCCCGGGCGGAAAGTGAGTTGGTGGATATAACTTCGAACTATCTTGGCTTGTTTATTCGCATCTTGCTGTAAACTCCTCGAGTTATGACGACTTTTGAAACCGACTGCGTATCATGGAAAGTATATTCCATGATCATACTGCATTATCTACAGTTGATATTGAGCTGTTAGTGGTAGTTTTTTTGGACTTAGCAAAAATTTCGAAAATGTGTTCGCGCGTTCGTTGGCCGATGAATTTTATTTTTGTTCTCTTTATATAGTTTTCGATAGAAACGATCCGATTTTTGTTTTTTGAGACAAGCAAGTCGTATTGCTGGATTAAGTCCTTTCCATATCATCGAGGATCGGAAGGCACGTCGACGGATATGTTTTAAGGCTTATGATATAAAATAATTTTAATGAATGAAGCCCTTCCTACATCACCGTTGATCGGAAGGCACGCCGACGGAGAATTTCTGGAGAATCGCGGTCGAATTAATACTATATTTAAATCCCTAGATAGGTATCTTTCCGCAGCCGGCTGCCTAAGATTTTTAAAATTTCAACCGATAAAACAAATTGCTCATGGTCGCATCACCTACCACAGTGAATCCTGACCTCATACCCATCTTACTAACCCCTCAAAACTCATGTGATACTTTGTCGGAGACGCAGTCGATTTGGCGGTCCCATCACTCAAGTATCGGCTAACATTCCCATCCACTTCCCCGTGTCTTACCACTGGTCGTGGCCGGCGTCGGTATTGATCAGCACGATAGGGACCTTTGAAAATTGCGAAGGGGTGATGATTGGTTCCTACTTTTCATCTGTGGTCCACGGAGCAATGTTTGGGGGTCCTGGTCAATAACGAAGTAGCAGCTACGGGTAGACACCAATGCTATGCTATGCTATGCTACTTAGCAAAAATTACGAAAATTTTATTTTTTCCAAAATTTTACCCGAACATCATGATATGATTATTTTGACTTTATTTCAAATTTATACTGGACTTAGCAAAATTTGCAGTCACTGACAGAATTTTCAATTTCCGACACTTAGAATAATTTTCATGAGCTGATATTTTAAAGTTTGATTTTATTTATGCTGGACTTTGACATTTTTGCGTATATTTTTTAATTCTTTACTTTTTACAGAAAAAGCATTTTTTTGGGACTTAGAAAATTTTCGGGAGGTTGGAAACATGATAAAATATTTTGATGTTTATTTTTGCTTTGAACCAAAATTTCGGAAAATTCGTCGAAATTACAGGAAATTTTCGTCCGATTTTTGCAAAAACCTCAGTTTGTTCCTAAGATAATGTCCCTAACAAAACGTCTTCATTGAAATTTTGAAATTCGAAAGTCGGTTTTTAATAATTATTGATATACCCCCTACAAAAATCGTTCCGGCACTTAGAAAATTTACGGGATCCGTATCACGACAAGATTTTTGGTAGAATTTATTAGATTTTCAGGACTTTGCGAAATTTTTGCTCTCAGCCAGTTGAATATTTTTCAACATTTTGAAAAATTATTTTGATAAGAAACATTACCAGGCTTTTTGAAATTTTACTTTGGATTTTTGGACTTATGCAATTTTAGGAATATTTTCATAAACTTTTATTTTTAATTTAAAAAAATGGAATATAGAGACTTTGGATTTTTCGTGATTTGGAAAATTATTGTGACATTTTGGCATTTCAACGCTTTCTCCACAATTTTTTTAATGAGTTTTTAAAGTAAAATAATTTTTCAACTTTGAAAAATCTTGTTTTGATGTAGGTGCGTATATTCCTGCAATATTACTCATATTTGCGAAGAGAAAGAAGGGGGGGGGGTGTCTGAATTGTGGCGGGGTGCATTAAAAACCAATAAAATTATTTTTGGGATCAAAATCAACTTTATGAACTTGATATGATTTTTGGAAGATTTCAGTTGTTTGCTACTGTAAACTCAACTTGATGTGGCATTGTTGGTCAAATAAACTCAACAAGATTTTTCGCAGATACGCCTCGAACAATTTATGTTCGTGGCCATGTTCGGTTATCTCTTAACCATACCCTGGGGTGAACTTGACTTGTTCGTGTTTTTACGAACATGGGTAGATTTTTCCAAGATGCAACTTTCTGCCCGGGATAATCTTGAAAAATCCATTTTTGCATAAGAGTTCAATAACAGTTTATGTTATCATAACATAAATTGTTATTGGTCTGATATTGATTGACAGCAAAAACAACTTGAGAATAACATTTTTTGTTATGGAAGAATAACTCCAAACGTTATTGGGATGATCGGATTAGTTGTTAAAATAACAAAAAATAATAACAAAGATTTGTTCGAAAAATACCGTAAAATGTTATTAGCCTGTTATTACAATAACAAACCAATAACAAAAAATTCATAACGGCGAATAACAAATCTTGTTATAAATAACATAAAATGTTATTGGCCTAGTATTTTCAAATAACAAAGAATGTTATTCCCAGGTTTTTTCCGTCTGCTCGGGAATGGATGTACGTACACATTTTGTTGGCTTGAGTCTGTTCTAACCGAAACCAACAAGAAAAATCAAAATATTGTGCTCCAACATGTTAAAACTGCTGTTCCAATTCGCCCCATGTGTCCCGATTGACCCCAATTTAAGGTACTTTTTTAAGTTTTCGTTTGAACCTTTTAGGTATTTTTACTTCCTTTCTTAAAAAAACTCTTGCATTTTGTTTTATTTAATTATTGCGCCAGTTTTTCAATTTTTTTCCAAATATTATCACTTCAAACTGAGTAAAAATGCGGTGCGTATTGCTTATGATAAAAACTTTTAAACATTTTCATGAAAACAAAACCAAAGTTTGATATTACAGCAATTTTAGAGAAAACGTTAAACTCAGTTTAAAATGCGTAATTCTGCATGGAACCGCTCCTTAACTCAACCTCTCAGGGTGCTGATTCTAGCTCAAGAAACTCACGGGCCGGGGGAATCCCACGTGTTACAAAGAAAATGTATAGTATTGTAGTGCAAGGAGCAAGAACCCAGGCAAAGGGTGGGTAAATCTGCAGTTACAGCGGGCTGCGTTCTTCACACCTCGCGCTAGTTGGACGGAGTCGTGAGTTAGCTCGGGAACAAATTGCCGGGTATGATTTCACTTATTACCTTTGGATGTACTATAGCCGCGTCTTTGTTTGAAGGGGCTTTCTTTCGAATTCAGGACGCCAGTTGCCGGAGGAATTTGTACTGGGTGCACGTGTAATGTGTGTGTGAGTGCACTCTTTAGCACGTTTATTGCGTTTTCGATAAGGTTGAACTGTAATAAAATATTATTAAAATTTATGTATTTTTCGTTTTTCAGCTAAAATTTTAAATAAATGAAAAAAAAGAAAAGTATTTTAAAGTAAAAACAGCAAAATAACTCTCAACTAACAGCCTTTCAAAAGATAAGATTGATCTGATAAACTAAAAAGCAACTCCAAAATCAGAGCAATATTCTGCTCACATAAAACCTGCAACAATTTATGCACAAAGCTACATTCGTTGCAACGTGTTGCGTCAAACAGACCACTAAAAACACACAATATCGATTCCATTGAGGCAATCGACAGCCGAGATCACAGAACGACACAAAGTTCAGCAAAAACTAAAAAAAACTCAATCGCTCCGAATGTCCACAAACACGCGGTGCAGCAAGAAATAAATATTCTTACACGACAATTCTTGTTTTGATGTGAGGCGATAAAATCATCAAAAGAAATCTTTAAAGAGCACCAACCATCCAAGATCAGAGACATTTCATGAGAAAACCACGACGACGACGACGACGACGTCGTTTCAAGTCCAGAAGACCTAGAAGGAAATATGATATTCAAAAGACAGACGGACTGAGAAAAGCAGCAGCCAAATGGAGAGAGACAGAGGAAAGATGACAAAAAATGAAATAGTTTCTTTATTTTATTTCATTTCATGCGGCCTGGGCCAAGGAGATCGGTATGGGGCGATAGAGTTGGCGGGACTGGGACTGAGACTGGGACCTGTAGTAAGGTATTCGCAACCCATTCGGATGCTAGCAGGGATGTCTGTTTTATCTTTTTAATTTCTAAAGTTTTCTGACATATTTTTGTTCAGATGTTTCAAACTTCCATCACTTGTACGAAATTTATATTTTGGTTGAAAAAGAATTTGGAAGGTGTGCCCTAGGTAATTGTTGTTAAGTTTAAAATTTCGAGAAAAAATCCACATTTCAATGGTGCTAAATATAGATAAAAAATCATTTAATGGGAATGTTCACAAGTAAATAAGTAACAAATATATTGATCTTAAACTGAGCAAGGGATTTTTTTACGATAACGAAATCTTTATTGGTTTGTAGGTTACAAATAATACCCGAGCATGGGTAAATAACAAGGGAAATGTGTAATAATACCTTTCTCTGGTAGCAATACTAAATTTTGGTATTCCTGGACCCTTTAAAATTTGTCTTAAGGATTATGCAAGAGCAAAATGTGGTATCATACCAATTTAAGGTAATGTTTTGATATTGCAAAATTGCAGAATTTGTCAATGGTCGAACACCACATTTTGGTATTCTTTTGGTATTTCAGTATTTTATCAAATTCCTCTGAAACTATGGGAAAATTATGATCAATTTTGTCAAAATAATTAATTTTGCGCTAAAATAATGTATCAAAGCAAATGCTTTAATTGAAAGCTGAAAATTTCAAACTTGATTTTAAACATTTTTGAAATACCCCCTAAAGAAATGAATTGACATTGTGAAAAATTTTCTAAGTCAGGATGACACATTTTGGTATTATTTAGGTATTAAAGTGTTTCTTCAGTCGGGATATCCAAATACTTTGAAAAATGAGTCAATCGACAGATTATTTAATTTTGGTGAATTTCAATCCAGTTTTGGTATTACTTGTGCAAATACCAGCGATCAAAATGCAACCAAGAGCACCCAGTAAGAGATGGTAAAATACCACGAAATAATACCAAAATCATGTATGTGGAAGACCACAGGAACACCAAAATCTGATTTTCCAAGGGCGCGGGAATAACTAAAAATAAACCATGGTAATACCAAGTTTTGGTATTTAAGCAATGTTCAAAATTTCAAAAGACCTCATCGTGGTATTAAAATGGTTTTATTTTGTGGTATTATTTTACCCTTGGAATAACATGGTTTGGTATTTTTGTGCCATTCCACATGCAAGATTTTGGTATGATTTTATGGTATTTTACCATCTATTACTGGGCAACCAAGGCACATTTTGGTCCCTGTTATTTGCCGAAGTAATACCAAAATTTGGTATTCCCGTGTTATTTACCCCTGCTCAGATATACTGGTCACATTTTATTTAATTATGAAAAGATGTGTTGAAAATTCTATTTTAAGAATTTCTTTGTGATTTTGAAAGGCACAGAGTTATATGTAAATTTCAGAATTAAACTTTTCAAATTAGGTTATTTATGTTTTTGATAATTTTAAAGAACTTCTGATCATTAGTCTGGAATCTGCCTACATTTTTTCTTTGATTTCTAGGAACTGCTCATGATTGAAACAGCACTTTTGAACACTTTTTGAAGCAAATGGAAATAATTCTGAAATAAATGCAGATACTGTCATATTCAAAAGAATGCAAAAAACTGTATTTAATAAAACAAAAAAGTCATTTTTTTCAACAATTTTTGCTTACTTTTTTATTTAATTGCTCATGCTGTAAAGAATGCAAAAAACAAAACAGTTTCTTTAAAATATTTTAAAGAACTAATCCTGTTCTACTGACTGCAAAAAGAAATAAAAACTATTTTTTGAGAATACTTCTTGTTTTCAAAGAGCTCAACAAAGATTTGTTCGTGTTTGAAAGAGTAAAAAATCATTAAAAGTTTTGTTTAGAAAAACCGTTTGGACTATTACAAATTTTATTCAAAGTTTTTGTCCCCCCACTCCCCTTCAAAGTTAGCCGGAAAATCGGGGAGCAAAAAAAAAATATTTTTTTTTTCAAAAAACTACAAAATTACGATGGAAATTCAAGTACAACCAGTTCAAATCAATTTAAAATGCATTCTCCTGTGTTTAGCATTAAATGTTTGGATTTATTAAGAAATATTTTGAGTTTTTCGGTGTACAGTAAGCTGTCCCAAAAAAATGAAAAGTTGTCAAATCTTCGGTGCTCACCCCTAGAATGATAGATTAGGATGTCAGGAACAATGTTTTCATACAACAAACAAATCCCAAAAATGGTTTACAACTCGCGCGCGGAGCTTGAATGAAAAAAGTGCATTTTTCGAGAATTTTTCAGAAATGCGCGTAACAATCATACTAAAGTCATTCAAATTTGGTCGCCTTGGGCTTCAAGTTATAGTTTAATGTCCCCTGAACCTGTACAGACATAGCACTACTCGACAAAACAAAACTTGTGTCAACGGATTCACGATATCTCATCCGTTCCTGAGAGAAAAGGCATCCCCGAATCCGATGCAATCGACAGAATTTGATTTTATGTCCACGCGGACTGATGAAAAGTTGGTACATTTTTTAACATAAAAAATCGAACAATTTAAAAAAAAACCATGCGTCTCCTCCCAATTATATGAGCCATCTACAAGAATATGGAAGCGCCTGGTGCATAGCCATTTCCTTTAAGCACAACGGAAACAACCAATACAAATGTATAAAAAAGTTGTCAAGTTCTCGGGGGGTCCACAGCTAGCATTTTTTGTACGATTATAAAAAATAAATATTAAAAGTTTAAAATTAATTTATTTAAAAAACATATTTTTTGATTTATTTGTTTACTAAAATTTTATGTATCTCAAAGATCTATGGGTACTTCGGGATGTCCATGGTCATCCAAGGACTGCCTGGAGTTAATATCTACGAGTCTACCGCCGTAACAAGCAAGAGGTCGTCGGTTTTTGACCCCGGATCATGTGCGTATAGCATCAGTGCATATGGTAGACTACTGTATGAATGTGTTGGGATGTTCATGGTCATCCAAGGACTCCCTGGAGTTAAGATCTACGAGTCTACCGCCGTAACAAGCAAGAGGTCGTTGGATTTTGACCTCGGATCATGTGCGTATAGCATCAGTGCATATAGTAGACTACTATATGAATGTGTTGGGATGTTCATGGTCATCCAAGGACTCCCTGGAGTTAAGATCTACGAGTCTACCGCCGTAACAAGCAAGAGGTCGTCGGATTTTGACCCCAGATCATGTGCGTATAGCTTCAGTGGATATGGTAGACTACTATATGAATGTAATGGGATGTCCATGGTCATCCGAGGACTCCCTGGAGTTAAGATCTACGAGTCTACCGCTGTAACAAGCAAGAGGTTGTCGGATTTTGACCCCGAATCATGTGCGTATAGCATTAGTGCATATGGTAGACTACTATATGAATGTGTTGGGATGTTCATGGGCATCCGAGGACTCCCTGGAGTTAAGATCTACGAGTCTACCGCCGTAACAAGCAAGAGGTCGTTGGAATTTGACCACGGATCATGTGCGTATAGCATCAGTGCATATGGTAGACTACTGTATGAATGTGTTGGGATGTTCATGGTCATCCAAGGACTCCCTGGAGTTAAGATCTACGAGTCTACCGCCGTAACAAGCAAGAGGTCGTCGGATTTTGACCCCAGATCATGTGCGTATAGCATCAGTGCATATGGTAGACTACTGTATGAATGTGTTGGGATGTTCATGGTCATCCAAGGACTCCCTGGAGTTAAGATCTACGAGTCTACCGCCGTAACAAGCAAGAGGTCGTTGGATTTTGACCACGGATCATGTGCGTATAGCATCAGTGCATATGGTAGACTACTGTATGAATGTGTTGGGATGTTCATGGTCATCCAAGGACTCCCTGGAGATAAGATCTACGAGTCTACCGCCGTAACAAGCAAGAGGTCGTCGGATTTTGACCCCGAATCATGTGCGTATAGCATCAGTGCATATGGTAGACTACTATATGAATGTGTTGGGATGTTCATGGTCATCCAAGGACTCCCTGGAGTTAAGATCTACGAGTCTACCGCCGTAACAAGCAAGAGGTCGTTGGATTTTGACCACGGATCATGTGCGTATAGCATCAGTGCATATGGTAGACTACTGTATGAATGTGTTAGGATGTTCATGGTCATCCAAGGACTCCCTGGAGTTAAGATCTACGAGTCTACCGCCGTAACAAGCAAGAGGTCGTCGGATTTTGACCCCAGATCATGTGCGTATAGCATCAGTGCATATGGTAGACTACTATATGAATGTGTTGGGATGTCCATGGTCATCCAAGGACTCCCTGGAGTTAAGATCTACGAGTCTACCGCCGTAACAAGCAAGAGGTCGTCGGATTTTGACCCCGAATCTTGTGTGTTTAGCATCAGTGCATATGGTAGACTACTATATGAATGTGTTGGGATGTTCATGGTCATCCAAGGACTCCCTGGAGTTAAGTTCTACGAGTCTACCGCCGTAACAAGCAAGAGGTCGTCGGATTTTGACCCCGGATCA
The DNA here is from genome assembly GCF_016801865.2 of Culex pipiens pallens. Lineage (NCBI taxonomy): Eukaryota > Metazoa > Arthropoda > Insecta > Diptera > Culicidae > Culex > Culex pipiens. The sequence goes on along the minus strand of NC_068938.1, from coordinate 139,343,729 downwards.
TGTGCGTATAGCATCAGTGCATATGGTAGACTACTATATGAATGTGTTGGGATGTCCATGGTCATCCAAGGACTCCCTGGAGTTAAGATCTACGAGTCTACCGCCGTAACAAGCAAGAGGTCGTCGGATTTTGACCCCGAATCTTGTGTGTTTAGCATCAGTGCATATGGTAGACTACTATATGAATGTGTTGGGATGTTCATGGTCATCCAAGGACTCCCTGGAGTTAAGATCTACGAGTCTACCGCCGTAACAAGCAAGAGGTCGTCGGATTTTGACCCCGAATCATGTGCGTATAGCATCAGTGCATATGGTAGACTACTATATGAATGTGTTGGGATGTTCATGGTCATCCGAGGACTCCCTGGAGTTAAGATCTACGAGTCTACCGCCGTAACAAGCAAGAGGTCGTCGGATTTTGACCCCGGATCATGTGCGTATAGCATCAGTGCATATGGTAGACTACTATATGAATGTGTTGGGATGTTCATGGTCATCCAAGGACTCCCTGGAGTTAAGATCTACGAGTCTACCGCCGTAACAAGCAAGAGGTCGTCGGATTTTGACCCCGAATCATGTGCGTATAGCATCAGTGCATATGGTAGACTACTGTATGAATGTGTTGGGATGTTCATGGTCATCCGAGGACTCCCTGGAGTTAAGATCTACGAGTCTACCGCCGTAACAAGCAAGAGGTCGTCGGATTTTGACCCCGGATCATGTGCGTATAGCATCAGTGCATATGGTAGACTACTATATGAATGTGTTGGGATGTTCATGGTCATCCAAGGACTCCCTGGAGTTAAGATCTACGAGTCTACCGCCGTAACAAGCAAGAGGTCGTCGGATTTTGACCCCGAATCTTGTGTGTATAGCATCAGTGCATATGGTAGACTACTATATGAATGTGTTGGGATGTCCATGGTCATCCAAGGAGTCCCTGGAGTCTACGAGTCTACCGCCGTAACAAACAATAGGTCGCCGTTTGGCTTAAGTGGTAAGCAAGGATTTTTGTTCATCGTTCACAATTGAATATTTCGATTACTTAACATCGATTGATTGATTGATCTCGTCAAGCCTTTCGTTTGTATTCAATACCACTATTTTTTACACATTTACTCCAGACATAATCCGCCATCATATTTGCATCGTAATGCCCTTGATATTTTTTTTCAAAATCTTTCATGTCTTGATGAAAGCGTTCTCCTTGCTCTTCTGAATATTTACCCATATTGTCCTTGCTTGTTACGGCGGTAGACTCGTAGATCTTAACTCCAGGGAGTCCTTGGATGACCATGAACATCCCAACACATTCATATAGTAGTCTACCATATGCACTGATGCTATACGCACATGATCCGGGGTCAAAATCCGACGACCTCTTGCTTGTTACGGCGGTAGACTCGTAGATCTTAACTCCAGGGAGTCCTCGGATGACCATGAACATCCCAACACATTCATATAGTAGTCTACCATATGCACTGATGCTAAACACACAAGATTCGGGGTCAAAATCCGACGACCTCTTGCTTGTTACGGCGGTAGACTCGTAGATCTTAACTCCAGGGAGTCCTTGGATGACCATGGACATCCCAACACATTCATATAGTAGTCTACCATATGCACTGATGCTATACGCACATGATCCGGGGTCAAAATCCGACGACCTCTTGCTTGTTACGGCGGTAGACTCGTAGATCTTAACTCCAGGGAGTCCTCGGATGACCATGAACATCCCAACACATTCATACAGTAGTCTACCATATGCACTGATGCTATACACACAAGATTCGGGGTCAAAATCCGACAACCTCTTGCTTGTTACGGCGGTAGACTCGTAGATCTTAACTCCAGGGAGTCCTCGGATGACCATGGACATCCCATTACATTCATATAGTAGTCTACCATATCCACTAAAGCTATACGCACAAGATTCGGGGTCAAAATCCGACGACCTCTTGCTTGTTACGGCGGTAGACTCGTAGATCTTAACTCCAGGGAGTCCTTGGATGACCATGAACATCCCAACACATTCATACAGTAGTCTACCATATGCACTGATGCTATACGCACATGATCCGTGGTCAAAATCCAACGACCTCTTGCTTGTTACGGCGGTAGACTCGTAGATCTTAACTCCAGGGAGTCCTCGGATGCCCATGAACATCCCAACACATTCATATAGTAGTCTACCATATGCACTGATGCTAAACACACAAGATTCGGGGTCAAAATCCGACGACCTCTTGCTTGTTACGGCGGTAGACTCGTAGATCTTAACTCCAGGGAGTCCTTGGATGACCATGGACATCCCAACACATTCATATAGTAGTCTACCATATGCACTGATGCTATACGCACATGATCCGGGGTCAAAATCCGACGACCTCTTGCTTGTTACGGCGGTAGACTCGTAGATCTTAACTCCAGGGAGTCCTCGGATGCCCATGAACATCCCAACACATTCATATAGTAGTCTACCATATTCACTGATGCTAAACACACAAGATCCGGGGTCAAAATCCGACGACCTCTTGCTTGTTACGGCGGTAGACTCGTAGATCTTAACTCCAGGGAGTCCTTGGATGCCCATGAACATCCCAACACATTCATATAGTAGTCTACCATATGCACTGATGCTAAACACACAAGATTCGGGGTCAAAATCCGACGACCTCTTGCTTGTTACGGCGGTAGACTCGTAGATCTTAACTCCAGGGAGTCCTTGGATGACCATGGACATCCCAACACATTCATATAGTAGTCTACCATATGCACTGATGCTATACGCACATGATCCGGGGTCAACTCGTAGATCTTAACTCCAGGGAGTCCTCGGATGCCCATGAACATCCCAACACATTCATATAGTAGTCTACCATATGCACTGATGCTATACGCACATGATCTGGGGTCAAAATCCGACGACCTCTTGCTTGTTACGGCGGTAGACTCGTAGATCTTAACTCCAGGGAGTCCTTGGATGACCATGAACATCCCAACACATTCATACAGTAGTCTACCATATGCACTGATGCTATACGCACATGATCCGTGGTCAAAATCCAACGACCTCTTGCTTGTTACGGCGGTAGACTCGTAGATCTTAACTCCAGGGAGTCCTCGGATGCCCATGAACATCCCAACACATTCATATAGTAGTCTACCATATGCACTGATGCTAAACACACAAGATTCGGGGTCAAAATCCGACGACCTCTTGCTTGTTACGGCGGTAGACTCGTAGATCTTAACTCCAGGGAGTCCTTGGATGACCATGGACATCCCAACACATTCATATAGTAGTCTACCATATTCACTGATGCTATACGCACATGATCTGGGGTCAAAATCCGACGACCTCTTGCTTGTTACGGCGGTAGACTCGTAGATCTTAACTCCAGGGAGTCCTCGGATGCCCATGAACATCCCAACACATTCATATAGTAGTCTACCATATTCACTGATGCTAAACACACAAGATTCGGGGTCAAAATCCGATGACCTCTTGCTTGTTACGGCGGTAGACTCGTAGATCTTAACTCCAGGGAGTCCTTGGATGACCATGGACATCCCAACACATTCATACAGTAGTCTACCATATGCACTGATGCTATACGCACATGATCCGGGGTCAAAATCCGACGACCTCTTGCTTGTTACGGCGGTAGACTCGTAGATCTTAACTCCAGGGAGTCCTTGGATGACCATGGACATCCCAACACATTCATATAGTAGTCTACCATATTCACTGATGCTATACGCACATGATCTGGGGTCAAAATCCGACGACCTCTTGCTTGTTACGGCGGTAGACTCGTAGATCTTAACTCCAGGGAGTCCTCGGATGCCCATGAACATCCCAACACATTCATATAGTAGTCTACCATATTCACTGATGCTAAACACACAAGATTCGGGGTCAAAATCCGACGACCTCTTGCTTGTTACGGCGGTAGACTCGTAGATCTTAACTCCAGGGAGTCCTTGGATGACCATGGACATCCCAACACATTCATACAGTAGTCTACCATATGCACTGATGCTATACGCACATGATCCGGGGTCAAAAACCGACGACCTCTTGCTTGTTACGGCGGTAGACTCGTAGATATTAACTCCAGGCAGTCCTTGGATGACCATGGACATCCCGAAGTACCCATAGATCTTTGAGATACATAAAATTTTAGTAAACAAATAAATCAAAAAATATGTTTTTTAAATAAATTAATTTTAAACTTTTAATATTTATTTTTTATAATCGTACAAAAAATGCTAGCTGTGGACCCCCCGAGAACTTGACAACTTTTTTATACATTTGTATTGGTTGTTTCCGTTGTGCTTAAAGGAAATGGCTATGCACCAGGCGCTTCCATATTCTTGTAGATGGCTCATATAATTGGGAGGAGACGCATGGTTTTTTTTAAATTGTTCGATTTTTTATGTTAAAAAATGTACCAACTTTTCATCAGTCCGCGTGGACATAAAATCAAATTCTGTCGATTGCATCGGATTCGGGGATGCCTTTTCTCTCAGGAACGGATGAGATATCGTGAATCCGTTGACACAAGTTTTGTTTTGTCGAGTAGTGTAGTCCATAAAAGCTTGTGTTTGGGCATGGCAGGGCGTTTCAGGGAGAAAAATTTGTATTTTTGGCCAAAGAATTTCAAAAATCACTCCCCAAAACGAACCAAAAAATTTTGCATCCAAAACTAATGCATTCAGCTCATAGGAAATTTTACGAAGATCATTTTGCTTTTTTTAACATTCAATTTATGGTCACGGAAAGCCGAGATATTTGCATTGTAGTGAACAAAAAGTGACGAATTTTCAAAATTCTTGGTATATAAGCGTTTTTAGCATAAAACATTGGCTACTATGATTACAAACGGGAAGGCATATATTTTGGATATTTTTATTTTGCTCGCTCAAAAACGATATTTGTTAATAACATTTCATGTAAAAATATGAGATTTTCTCACAATGTGGCGTAAACGACAAATAATCATAAATCAAAATTAATTTTATTAAAGTTCATAACTCCAAGCTGTGAAAATGATTTTTTTTATGTATGTACATTTGAATTAAAAAAAATTCATTGATAAAAAAACTATTATTTTTTTTCAAAAAAAGTTAGACCTTTTTTTGTTCATATCGAGAAGAGCACAGAGCAGTACTTATAAATATGTCGTTTACGTCACTTGGTGAGAAAATCTCATATTTTTTCGTGAAATGTTATCAACAAATATCATTTTTGAGCGAGCAAAATAAAAATATCCAAAATATATGCCTTCCCGTTTGTAATCATAGTAGCCAATGTTTTATGCTAAAAACGCTTATATACCAAGAATTTTGAAAATTCGACACTTTTTGTTCACTAAAATGCAAATATCTCGAACTTTGCGTGGACATAAATTTAATGTTAAAAAAAGCAAAATGACCTTCGTAAAATTTCCTATAAGCTGAATGCATTAGTTTTGGCAGCACAATTTTTTGGTTCGTTTTGGGGAGTGATTTTTGAAATTCTTGGCCAGAAAATATTTTTTTTTTTCTCCCTAAAACGCCCTGCCATGCCCAAACACAAGCTTTTATGGACTATGTCTGTACAGGAATTTGTTCAGGGGACATTAAACTATAACTTGAAGCCCATAGCGACCAAATTTGAATGACTTTAGTATGATTGTTACGCGCATTTCTGAAAAATACTAGAAAAATGCACTTTTTTCATTCAAGCTCCGCGCGCGAGTTGTAAACCATTTTTGGGAATTTGTTGTTGTATGAAAACATTGTTCCTGACATCCTAATCTATCATTCTAGGGGTGAGCACCGAAGATTTGACAACTTTTCATTTTTTTGGGACGGCCAAGTGTACAGTATCGCAAAAAAAATTCGCTGAAATGTTTGTTTTCGTCAAATTTTATTTTTTTTTAACTTATGATTACAAAACAAGTGAACTTGTGTTATTTTTTTTATGTTTTAATTTTAATTAGCTTAATTCCTTAAAATTATTATGTTTTTATTTCATGATTTGGATAAGTAATTGAAAGTTGTTGAAATTCAATTTTTAATAATTTTGTTCATTTTGGTAGGATTATCCATAACAATCTTTAGAACAAGTCAAGGTGAAATAGCTGAACCAATAAAAAAAATGGTTAGCATTCCCAGAACAATAAAATCGCTCAAAAGTTATTTTTCAAAGATTACTTTTATTGGAGTAGAAAAAACTTTTGTAGCCGAATGAAATTAAAATCAAATTAAAATTCAGCTGGTTAATTTTTCCTAAGATCCTAGCATCCCTAACCCAACTCAAATCCTCAGCTGCCCAGCTGAAGGTTGTTGCGCGGAGTGTGCCTATCGCTGCGCGTGATTGTGGCATGTTGTTCTGCCAGGAGGAGGTGACATCGGGAGATGGTCGGAGATTTTTTGTTGTTGTTGATGTTTTGTTATTCAAGCATACATGTAACTGTGTGAAGCAAGTGACACTTTTGATGGTGTATCGCAGCCCAAAGGGGACGAAATCGGGCTGACAGTGGAAGCACAATCAGATCAGATCTTGCTCGGACTCGGAAAAGGGACAGAAGCGACATAAACGTGTCGGAAACGGGAACGAGTTCTCGAAATTGGTGTAAAATGGCGGGAAAGGATGAGCAAACGAACGAAAATATGAAAAATCTGTCTGGTTGGGAGCGAGCGATAAGAAAGACGTGTATAAAATACGACATTTATGGGATCTTTTTAATAAAAATTTCATCGAGCTTGAAGGGAAGAAGAGGAAAAATAAAGAAAGAGAAGATGCTTAGATGAAAATATTTTGATGACAGTTGTCATCGCAGCGGGACTTATAATTATTGGATAAAGTCGAAATGGTTAGACTCCGGCGGTGGACCTGACCTCTGCCAAGTTGGTTGTTTGCGAATTCAAGGCCTTCCTGCACGGCGGTATCAGATCCGTTTTGTTATTCAGAGCAGAGATTTCCGCTTCTGGCCGATGGTACTTGTGGTCCCATCTGATAACGATGGGAAGATGATGGTGGACTTTGGGTGTGCAGGTTTTCGACGAGAGTTGGCCATTATTTTTCACAGCGGTGATGGGCGTGCGCTTCTTTTGTTGTTCGTTGAGATTTTTTAGGTCGGAGTTGTTGAAGATGTGCTGGTGAACTTGTCGTGACGGTAATTCCTAACACCTATTTAGTTTGCAAAATACGTTTTCTGAGGTTGAGCATATTATAAAGATTGTCATGACTGTACTGTGGTGGCACATTGAAACATATTCTCTTTAAAGTAGAAGAAGGTGAGCTTCAAGAACAAATTTGTTTAATTTTGTTTATAGTTCTACAAGAATTAGACGTGCAAGATGTATTTTTTTACATTTTTATCTAACAAATTTTAAATTTATTATTCGAAGCCTCGATTTTTTTTTTAAATTTTCGATTATTGAAAGGTTTGATTTTCCGAAGTGATTTTTATGAGAGCTTATGATAAACTAAAAAAATCATATTATCTCGCATGTACTGTTAACCTCTGAAATGCTGGGTTCCCAGCCTCGTTGAAATCGTGATTCATATTTCTTGCTCCCATCTCCAGTTTCAAGATTTATTGTACCACGGACTCTCATATTTCCAGGATCATGATGCGAATAGTTTGAGAGCATACACGATAGCGAGCGCCAGATAGTGCGGAGGGCAAACTGAAAACTAGTCTTAGTTGAGAATAGAAAAAAAATCCCCATAACCAACCAGAGAGAGAGAGAGAGAGAGAGAGAGAGAGAGAGAGAGAGAGAGAGAGAGAGAGAGAGAGAGAGAGAGAGAGAGAGAGAGAGAGAGAGAGAGAGAGAGAGAGGAGAGAGAGAGAGAGAGAGAGAGAGAGAGAGAGAGAGAGAGAGAGAGAGAGAGAGAGAGAGAGAGAGAGAGAGAGAGAGAGAGAGAGGTAGAGAGAGAGAGAGAGAGAGAGAGAGAGAGAGAGAGAGAGAGAGAGAGAGAGAGAGAGAGAGAGAGAGAGAGATCGAGAGAGAGAGAGAGAGAGAGAGAGAGAGAGAGAGAGAGAGAGAGAGAGAGAGAGGGAGAGAGGGAGAGAGAGAGAGAGAGAGGGAGAGAGAGAGAGAGAGAGAGAGAGAGAGAGAGAGAGAGAGAGAGAGAGAGAGAGAGAGAGAGAGAGAGAGAGAGAGAGAGAGAGAGAGAGAGAGAGAGAGAGAGAGAGAGAGAGAGAGAGAGAGAGGTCGCGCGCTCACTCACATATTTTCCCTTATCAGATTCACATAACAAACCTCCCCGGCTGGCCGATAGGCATCTCCTGTGGGGACAAACACACACTTATTCAGCTCAGGGCAAAAAGGAGAAACTCAGTGAAGATGAATCCTCCTGATGGTTTCTGTGGCAGGTTTTGCTCCGAACTCTTTCTCTGGTTCGGTTTCTTTGCTAGAACTGAACTCTTTTTTTATTTCTTTTTTTAGAACCGCTCCTGGAAACGATAAATATCTCCAATTCTGGGTTGATTTTTCCTCGTTTCATATTTCTCGGTTTCCTGTACAGAATTGCTTGCTGGTCAGGGTAGTTCTCTGGGAATTTATTGTTTATTTATAAGCACGCACAATCTTTGTTCACGATTTTCTATTTTCTTTTTTATTTTGACCGAAATCCCCTCTCGCGTTCTTCGATAGCGGTTTTCGGAGAAAACAAAAGAATCTTCGGCGAGAGAAGAAGTGATAGAATGAGAATGCTCAGATTGGCATCCGGGAGATAAAGACGAGATCTCCCAAGCTACAGTGGCGGTCGCTACACATTCTGATATTTTGGAGCAAGAATCGTCAAATGATAGTTTTTCCTATCACTCATCTACAACACTGCTTTTCTATAAAAAATTTAAGAAAATTATTACAGTTTTAAAAATGTTCTAACTTTCACGAGTTCCCTGGAGAATTTCCCATCTCTCATTTTTTATTTCTATATTTTCACGGCACTGTGGTTTGCTGCTTCTGAATAGTAAGCAACTTGTTATTCATGGCCATATTTCTTTGATCTGGATCGCGCTGGGCCTCATCGCCAGAAGTGTTATTCCGGAGCCAGGTTCTGTTCCACCATCCTGAGCTGGTGTGCTGATGATCATCGCGTCATGAAGCCCCCATCCGAAGGGTCGAAAATGAAACATTTCAAAATTAATAAAATATCAATAAATTACATCGTGCGCACACGGGGGCATTCTCAGAGGTGGTGTTGGTGGCGGCGATATCTTGTGCGTCCGATCGGGTTCGTTGTTCGTGGTTTTTTGTTCTTATTGTTGTGGGCTCAGTGAGGAACAAGACGTGGTACAAGTTGGGATGAGCGGTGAATGAATTATTTTTATGGTTCAATTCTGTGTTTTGAAACGAATGAATGCTCTATCTGGAAAATGATCAAATTGTGAAGAAGAAATTTCAGAATTCTTATTTAAGATCAGATTTAAAAATGTGTATGTGGTTTAAAGAAACTGGTGATCAGCAGAAGTTATTTTCATAGTACTGCCAATAACTTCACGAATGATTGATTCATCGCATTCACGTCAAACTGCAAATCACTGTTTTTGACACGTTCAAAGCAAGTTAATTTCCCCGAAGGTGAAAACTCACTCTTGACTACCCTTCAACTTCGCACCAAGACTTGATGCCTCGGAAAGAAAAAAAGAAAATCCATTTAAAATTTATCGAGAGGAAAATTAATCACTTTCTCGCCTCTTGTAACCCGTTTTCCTCTTCCACCAGCTTCCAACGATTTTCTTGTAAACGAAAGTGCGAAACTGATCCGTTTTCTTATCGGGCCTTGGCACTTTTGCTGATTTTAAGACCTGCCCTTCCCCCGTTCGTTTCTCAAAATGACGCTCTTTTCATCTCCATCAGCAGTCGTGTCCGATTTTCCACCCCGGTGGGAAAATTTCAATGAAGACATTTCAATGAAGTGTTCTACACTCCATCGTCCCCGCGTCGTTGAGTTGAGTCAGCGTTAAATCTTGATCGATTTTTCGGCACTTTCAAGGATTCTCAGCCCGGGTGAAAGGGCTTTCCCCCACCGTTCTTCGTACTTAGTCTGGCTTGTTGACCTGCTCTTGAAGTTTATTTTCCCAGCCTCATCATCATCAGCATCATCATTATGCTTACTACGCGATGCTTTTCTCCGCTCCGATGGCAATCTGGTCTGGAAAAACTGGAAAATGTGGCCAGCCATAATCCACGGGAGCTGTTGATTTTAAGCATTTTACATCAACTTTGGTTCGGCTTCTCCGGACGATCCACATCGCGCACAAGTAGTGATAGTAATCTAATTTTAGTCCGTGGAGAGGAAAGCCTTGAAAAATTTCCCAGCCCTGATGGTTCGGTGGGATCACCGTGCCGTGGACTCGTCGACGTCGTGGTAGGAAGAAATTAATTAAATTCTTATTAAAAATCTGAAGCTCGGAATTTTTGAAGCACCCTTCAGTGTCTAAATAATGACACTTGAAACGGACGGTGGAGAGTAAGGACTTACTTTGGAGGAGGCAAAGTATCTTCGCTAATGAGAGGCACGGATTCGACGATGTCTCGTACTGATATTGGCTTCGAACTTTGGTATGCAACCATTTATGGATTAAAATGATTGAACAACACAATATTGAATTGTTTTAAACAGTGGAATGCCTTGAAAATGCCGCGTTAAGCTACCCCGGAGTGAATAGCTACGTTTTATAAATCTTGAGATATATCAGTACTTTTATCAATGATTATATCTTATCTAATATTTGCATCTGAGAAGTTATCTCCATTTTCAAAAATCGACTTTTTTCCATTTTCCATGAAGAATTCAAAAATATTATATTTTATGTGTTACAGACTGATTTTTAAGTGAAGCTACACCAAAAAGTATTTTTTTCAATTTTCGATAGGATTTTTTTATGAAAAGTTTCATTTTTATTATGTTATGTTTATTATTATGCAATAATATTGACAAAATAAGGTCAGCAAGCCATTGAATGGGAGAGGAGTTTTTTCATGAATCTGCTCCTTTCGTTGTCCCGTCACGCAAATAAATGACTGGCAAAAACTCAAATTTCAACCAACAGCAAGGAGCAAAAGATTTGTTTTTTTTTTAATTTGTGATATTGTGTAGAATAGCAATCATTGTAAAATATTAAGCTGACAAAACTTTAGCGATTGTTTTGGTGTGCATTTTAAAAGTCCAGTTTTAAGCTGCGGTCCCGTCACGCTACATTTTGATTTCAGGGGAAGCACAGGTACAATATTGATCATTTTACCTGACATTTCTATGTAGGAAAATCAATTATCTTTCTAAACATGTAAAAACATTGGGGAAAATGTGAAATACAAGAAAAAAATTGAAAAAGTGACTGTAAAAACATGATAAATAAGATAGACAAAATGTAATAATTGGAGGTGGTAGAATAGGCCCAATACTACCAAAAACAAACATAAACTAAACAAAAAAAAGCAAATCAAAATACTAAAAATGAAACAAGAGAAACATAAAAAAAGAGAAGTAAAGCTATTCGTGGAACAAAAGTTGCTCAAAATGATTTCCTAAACACGGGAAAAATAAAAAAAAATCGAAAAAATAGGCAGCTGAGAATAAAAAATAAAAAAGGGATTTTGGGAAAACGATTATTTATTGAAACAAGGTATTAACAAATCGGCATTTTTCGGTGAACCATTGTTTGCTGACTAGACTAGTCTTCCTACAACTTTGCCAAAGACACCAATCCGATCAACAAATTACACATTTTCTAATAATTACGTGCCATTTTTGTACGGACATCTGCCAAAATTGTATAGAAAAAAACTAATGTTGCAAAAATGCTTCAAGTTTCAACCATATCAAAAATTCAAAAAATGAAAATGCACGAGATCGGCCGATTTTGTAAAGAATTGCTTCGATGAAAAAAAAAAAATTTGCCTCATTTTTTTCCACACAAGTCTCTTTGCCACTCTGCGGGATGGTAATACAAAATGGACATGTGAATGAAACTTTCTGATCGATGTGGTAACTTCGGCAAAGTTTTATGTTATGATTGAGACTTTTCAGAAAAAAAAATACATGCACGGAAAATATCAACTTTATACCTAAACTTTTTTCCCAGAATACGTATTTTTTATTACGTTTTAGAGGACTTAAAAATACATCTTTTGAGACATAGTGCACAATCTTATCACATTGTTTATGAATGTTTGAAAAAAAGTGTTTATTTTTTCATATTTCAAAAACAGCACAAATATTTTTAGCTCAATTGAATTTGCAATTGAAAACATTTTACAATTTTCTTTATTAAATGTACCAAAATTTTTTTTTTAAAGAAAGCACCTCCAAAGCAAGAACATTGAAAAGCTGAAAAAAAATCCTACAATGGTCCTTTGATATTTTTTAAAATTGAATGATAATTTTCTCAGATAATGCCTGAGGAAGAATTCGAATCGATAAAAATGAGTTTTTTTAGGTATCACCCACAAAATTAGATTGTTATTTTCAACTGTCAATATCTCGATTTACAATGTTAAAAATTAACTTTGAAAAAATGTCTGATATTTTCAATAAAAATAAAATCAAGCACTTCTTTTGAAAAGGTTTGAAAATAGATAGTTTGCCTCATTTACCCTAAATTTTAACAATTGAAAACGTTTTTTATTGATATTGATTTCACAAAATTGACATTTTTTAACATTGAATTCAATTGAATTTATCGTTTCGAATTATTTGTGAGGCATATTTTTATTTCAAAAACTCATTGTTAAATTTTCATAATATCAAAGAAAAAACTGTAGGAAATTTCTCAGCTATTAAAAAGTATTTTTTTTTTAATTTTAAAAAGAGATAAATGTCAAAAACTTGAAAAATATAACCTTCATCAAGTGACTTATACTCCAAAATGGTGTATTTAATTAAAAAATCATTAAAGTATTTTTCGATTTAAAATTTGATTTAACTTTCATTTAAAAGCAAACGTTTAAGATTTTTTTTCTAAAATCACACTTTAGGGACCATCCATAAACCACGTGGACACTTAAGGGGGAGGGGGTATGGCGATTGTCCACGCTCCATACAAAAAACCTTTTTTTGTATGGACAATTGTCCACGAGTGGGGGGGGGGTGTTGAGATTTCCAAAAAAGTGCCTACATGGTTTGTGGATGGTCCCTTATCAAAAATTCTTATTTTTGGAACCACATTTCAAACTATCATGCATTATGGCTCAAAAGGTGACTCTTAATAATGTTTTATAAAATAATATCACAAATTTCGAAAAAAAAAAATTATGGAAACCAGGGATGAAATAATCGCAAAAAAAAAATAATTTCGCTTGCAAATTTTCTTCACTCGCGAAAGAGAGAGGAGGCAAATCACGCAAAAGAAAATCGCTCCCGAAATTCTCCAAGAAAATTAATCTGCTGATGATTTTTTGTGAATTTCCTTGTCAGCACCACTTAATAATATTTATTTCATTTTGTTTACACACATTGCCCATCTACAAAATGTGACAGGTAATTTTTCGACGTGTGACGTTACACTTGCAAGTGTAGCAGTAGAAAAGATGTTCCGCCGAAAAATCAAGATGATGATTTTTTTCGATTCTTTTTACCGATCTTTTTCGTGCGCGAGAGAGGAGAGCCATGCTCCCTTCGGATTTTATTCTCTTGATGAACGTCTGGAGATTTTCTTTTTTTTATGATTATGCCATCGCCAATGAAATTGTTTTTTAATTTTTTATTATTAATTTGGTTTTTATTATGATTTGCAACTATACCGAAGACACCAAATCGATAATAAAATACCAGATAAAGATTTTAAGAGATAAACCGAGCGGAGCCGTTACGCTTTTTATTTCGTCAATTTCTCGTAATCGCAGGAGTGTAGCCAGAACTTTGGTTCGGGGGGGGGGGGGGGGGGATGGGGCTGGATGAAGAAATTTTCTTCTTCTTTACTTCTTCTTCCATCTCTCCCATATGTCTTCCAAAAATGTCACCCCTGAGTATATATAGTCACATTTTTTTCAGCTGGAACATCAATATCTTGCAAATTCTTGCATGATAAAAAAAAATGATTCGAAATCAGGGTGTTCATAAGACAACTGCTATAAACGGTATTAGATACAAAGCTGTGAAAAACAGTTTTCAAGATATGTTTATACTTGAATGTTTTACCAGGTCTTCTAATTTTTAAAGATACAAAACAGTTTTTTTATGTATCGCAAGGTAAATTCTTAAAAATGAACAATTAGACAACTTATTTTTTTCATATTAAAATTGCGAAAATACCAATGTTTGAGAGTTTAAATATATATAAACTATAAAAATTCCCTTCTAAAATAAGGCGTGACGTACTTTGGGGGGGGGGGGGGGAGGGGGGTTAATTTTGGCAGATTGTTGCGTGACACAATGTTGTGTCGTTCAAAGAAACCGACATATTACAAACACGTAACCATCGCGTTAAAAGTGGTTTCTTTGTAGAATTTTTTGTAATATTTGGTAAGGATAATTCCAGAAACATGGAAATTCTTTTTATACCTAAATTTAAAGAGAGTGGCAAATAAAGTAACAAATTTCACGGATAACGTGACTTCCACGAAATCGCGAAAAATCACTTGCCCTTTACATTCATTATGATCCTTTTGCGACTAATTGTCATAATAAAGACCATGGTGAGGCAACGCCTTATGATTGGTATCCAAAGATTGCTCAGCAGTCGCACCCGCAGCCCAATAGTGCACCGCCATATCAAGCCACTTTATGACCCATTTCGATACAGCAGCGGCATGCCGCCAAAGCCGCCAACTCAATATCAAACCCAAGCAAATTGCTTCCAAACGACGACACGCCCTCCTAAACTGCCGCGCGGAGTCTCAATCTCGGCACAAGACTTGGTCGCGCGTTAGTCAAAGCTGTTCGCGCGGTGGGGGACGGTAATTTGTAGCGGATTAATTGCCCCCGTCGATGGATTATGCTTTTATGGGGTACTTTTTTCTGTTTTTTTGCTGCTGCTCCTTAATTCCTAATAGGTGGTATAGATTCAAGTGCACACAATTGCCGCGGACCTTAACAATGTGAGAGAGTATGTATGTGCCGAGCTTTGGAAGGAACCGTTCTCGGGCTGGCTTCTTGGACTATCAGATTACAGAAAAGCCATTTCCCGCAGCTAATGTCGATGTTGGCGGTGTGATATGCGACCGCCACCACCACCACCACGATCACCATGGTCTTGTACGGAATTTGAACAGTGGTGTTGAAATCCGGTGGTTCCTTGAAAATGTTTCAGATAAAAATGTTGGTGACTTCAATTTTTGATTTAATATTTGAGGTAATTAAATTTTGAAACAATCTATGTTGCAGTATGTTAAAGATTTCAATGAAATGAGTTTTGAAATCAGAAAAAAAACCTCGAAGAACCCCTGGCCGCCGTGATAGGTTAATTGGAGTTTGGTCCACCGCGACGCCGCACCTGTAGCCTGTATGTTACCTTACACGCCAACCAATAGCAGCAGAAACCTCAGCTAGCACAGCATCTTAAGGGCACATACTTCCAGCAAGTGAGCCACGTGATTGTGGTATCAAGTAACGACGTCGACTACGGAGAGCCACGGTAATGGCGAATTCCGTTTCTTTTAAGCACCCATATTAACCAGCCTGAATAATCGGGGGCCCAGGTCCAAAGAATATCCGCGTATGAAGCACGGCCACAGAGCGGGAGAACCTCGAGCCGGGAGTGTAATAACTATTAATTTGATATGAAATTGTAATAAAGCAGAAATATTAACAGCATTAAAAATTACACGTCTTTATATAAATCTTATTTACAGCCAATTGAGATATCAAGACCGAGCTTCGGGGGAGGAACCATTCCCAGCGATTTGCAGGTTTGGTTGGGGCTTGGCTTGGGTGAGTCAAGTTCTCGACAGCGGGCACGAGCAACAGTGCAAGGTACTTGATGGAGTTGAAGCAGTTGTAACTTGGTGTGATGAATTCGCACAGTTGATGGTGCTCGGAGATAGCTTTGTTTGGGAGTCTGCAGAATGCAGACCTGTCGTACAACATCTCGCGCAGGTTTATCTAGGATCATTTGAGGTATGTTCACAATTTGCATTCGCGATCTTATAAGGATTGCCGTGTCGTATCGCTGGCGAATAACTTAGCGTTACCTTAACTATTTGAATTTGCAGAAATCGATGTTTACGATTCGTCATCAAGTTTCAGTTTGAACATTTGTCTAATCTATTTGAAAAATGTGGAATAAGACTTAAAACTGACACAACTCCACAACATCAAAGAACATCTGCTCAACCCACTCTCCCCACAACAGGCCTCGTTAGAACCAATGTTAACCTCATCTCGAGCATAAAACAAATAAACTCCCGAAAAGAATTCCTTCCCGCAAAAGAACACACAATAGTCAAAACCTCGAATATACTACCCAGGTAGCGGCAGAGAGACAATAAAATGAAATTAAATTACGATCCTCTGCAAGGTGCAACTTGGCAACAGGCCTGATAGCTGGTCGTACTGAAGGAGGGAGAGACACCCAAAAAGCTACCGAAATCAAAGAAACAAAAAAAACGGTTTGCTTGTTGACATTCTTGAGAATCTCAACAATTTATAGCTTTACGAGGAGGAATGTGCAGGGAGGTCAAACCAACCAACGATTGAGCAATACACTGAACAACAGGTGCTTTAAAAAAAACTTTGGAAAATAAACTTAAAACTATTCTTGATCAAATAAAATAATAAATTTTGAATTATAAAAATAATTGCACTGATTGGAAGAAATCTACCACGCTAAGTTTTCATTTCTGAAGCAACATCATTCTAATACCAATTTTTTTTTTTAAGGCTTTAAAACCTTTTTCACCAACGTGAAATAGTAGTTTATGCAACAAGTTGCAAAAAGAGGATTTTTTCAGCACGAGTCGTACATTTATCCAACGAGGTTCACCGAGTTTAATAAATACGAAGAGTGCTGAAAAAATCAAGTTTTGCAACGAGTTCCATACAACATTTTTTGCAATTCCAAAAAACACAAACTGAGTGAAATTTTATGTCAAATTTTCATGTATTTTGTCAATAAATCGTTTAAATAAAAAAAAATGTTGAAAAGTGTTACTTTTCAAAACAAGTGCTGAAAAGTTCAACTTTTCAGCACCCATTTGAGTGCTGAAAAGTAGAACTTTTCAGCATTTATTTTGAAAAGTGTTGCTATTCGATTCTGTTATTTTTGGTACCGAAAAGTAGGTTATTTCGTCGTTCAAGAATGACAGGAAAAGTAAGTAGTTTCACGACGGAATTGCAAAAATAGTTTTTTTCAAAAATCATTAATATATTTTCAGCCAAAAAATCTAAAAAATCATACAATAAAATCGTTAGATTACCACAAAATTCAATATGTGCAACTGAATTAATTCAATTATCTTTGCCGTATGGACGTAATATTGAATATTTAGCCCTTTTGAATGTATTTTTTTAAATCATAAAATTTCACAAATGTTTCTTTTTTAAACATTGAAAATTGGACCATTTGAAGCTGAGATATTTACATTAGAAAAAGTGGGATCCAATTTTCCATCCCGGGAAAAAACAGGGAATTCCCTAAATTCGAACGGAATGAACAATTTTCTTAAAATTTTGGCACCAGTATTTTGAACAAGTTTTGGAAAAAAGAATCCCAAAAAAATGAATTTAATTTGATTTAATTTAATTCATTTAATTGTTGTTATTTAACTAATCAGCTGTTCCGAAAATTTCATGTCAAGGTTTATCTTAAATAATCTCAAAGATTGAATAATTTAAAGCTGGAAACAGCTCTTGTTTATTTTAAAGACAACAGAAATTACGATTTTATGAAATGAAAATAAAAATAAACTTTTTGGTATGTTCTTTTTTATGATTGATGTAAGATTATTAAAAAAATAGCAAAGAGCCAAGTGCAAAATTGAGATTTTTAACGTGTTTTTCCATGTTTTCAATGACGTAGCAAATTGAATTGGTATCATGAAATTTCTCAAATAGGTTTTTAAAATTGCAATTGATTCAATTTGATAGTTTTCGATTTTAGTTTTTGTTCAATTTAACACAACTAAGAAACATTTTAACAGAAGGGAATGTGCAAAAAATTCATGATTACGCCCTTTTGAAATGTTAGTCTTGATTTATAAAAAAATATGTTTTCGGAAAGATCAAAAAAGTTTACGACTGTTTCATATTTTAACATTGAAAATCGGACCAATAGTTGCTGAGATATTGACATTCGAAAATGGTGGGTTGTTTGGGTGAGACTTAGAAAACATCAATTTTCCTGTTTTTTTAACCTTTGCATGGCAATATATCAGCAACTAAGGGTCGTATCAACAATGTTCAAAAAATAAAATATAGAGAATTTTCTCAGCTTTACAAAAATTTCTTTTTTCAAATGTAAGCAAAAATGGGCACTAATTTAAAAAAATGCAAAACTGCGACTATTTTTAAAAAAAGTCACCTGAAAATGGCTATAACTTGAAAACGGTGTACTTTATCAAAAATTCACTGAGGTACTTTTTGATTGCAAATTCGATTTTACATCGAAAAATGAAGATGAAATTTTTTTGTGACCAATATTTCGATTTTTCCAAAATATCTATATTGATTCAAAAAATCATAACTCGGTCAAAGATTTTTGCCCATTCTCAATAAATTGGTGAAAAGTTGGCATTGGATGTCCTCTAAAACATATCAAAAAAATAGTGTTTTTTTTTGCAAATCAAGTTTTAGTGACAAATAGTGAAATGAATA
Organism: Culex pipiens pallens; assembly: GCF_016801865.2. Taxonomy (NCBI): domain Eukaryota; kingdom Metazoa; phylum Arthropoda; class Insecta; order Diptera; family Culicidae; genus Culex; species Culex pipiens. The sequence goes on along the minus strand of NC_068938.1, from coordinate 139,324,969 downwards.
ATCACCATTTTTTTTTACCTTGTATAATTTTTTTTCAGTGTAGTCCATATTCATACCTACATCTTTGCCAAAGACACCAAATCGATCAAAAAATTCCTTCAAAAGATACAGATTTTTGAATTTTCACATACCATTTTTGTATGGACAGCTGCCAAATTTGTATGGAAAATTATATGAACGAACTAATGATGCAAAATGGCTTCTTTGGGCATAACGAAGGCACCAAAAAGTTTCAGCCGGATTAAAAAAAAAAAACAAAAAATAAAATTAAAGAAAAAAGATCGATCCGTAGAGAACTGCTCATAAACTGTTTTACAATAGAATCATAAAATAATAATTTAAGAAGGTGCTCAAAAAATACAAACATATTTTTAAAAAACTCGCCACACTGAAAAAAAAGCTATGGTAAAATCGCATGCACATTACCATTGTCAAAATAGACACTTTATATTACACACTGCCTGTACAATTTTTGTCAGTGTTGGAATTCGAGCGAGAAGAAGGAAAGCATTTCTCACTCGCGAGCGAGGGAGAGAACTTGTAGTACTTTTCTCTTCTCGCTCGCGCTCGCATTTTCGTTCGCGTTCTCACTCTCGCCGCGAGCGCCTCGTGCTAGCCGTTCATCCCAAGCTTGCAATTTGTTTATCAGGCTTATGAATACGAACCAGGCGATGGTATAAAGGTGTAACTTCAATCGTTGTGCTGTTTTTTTTTCGTTTCTAACACGTTCATCTTCTCGCGAACGGGCAGTTCTGGCTCGCGAGCTATCCCGTTCGCAAGCGGAGGAGAGCACGGGAAATCGGTGAGTTTCTCTCGGCAGCTCGAGACTCCCGGTGAGAACTCGAGAGAGAGACATTTTTCTCGCGAGAGCGCGATAATACCAACACTGATTTTTGTAAACACAAAAAAAAGTTGCAATCGACGGGATTCAAACCCAGCACCAACAGTGCGGACTGTCGTCTTAGCCCGCTCAGCCATCAGACCGATGAAGAATGAAAAGGATAAACGCATATATGAGCTTGACATTTCGGTCAAGTAGGTTTCTCATACCGATGGGCTACATATTTCAGAGTGTAATATTACATAGAATTCCATGAAATAATGCAAAATTTATTTTATACCCAGGCCTTTTACACGCAGCTGGATTACTACTTTTTTTTGCTGTGTACAAATATTTGATTTCATAAAAAAATATTTCAAGTAAAAAACAACGAGAAGTTTCAGAAGTAAGACATGTTCTTGATTTTTTTTATGCTATTTAAAATTTTTTGTAAATTGATTAGTTTTTGAAAATAATTTGCTGTGAAAATCGATAAAAAATCCGTGTACCTTGTTTATATAATCCTCATCAATACCTACAACTTTGCCGAAGACACCAAATCGATCAGAAATTCCTTCAAAAGATACAGATTTTTGAATATCTACGTACCATTGTATGAAAAGCTGCCAAAAACTTGTCTGGGTGAAACAATCACACAAATGGCTTCTTTGGTCATTAGGAAGGCTCCCACATAGTTTGAGCCAAATAAAAGTATGCAAAAAAATGAAATCAGTTTAAGACAAGGATTGAAAATTATACCGATAGCTCCCGTTTATTTTGTGTTGTTAAAATGCGTTATTTTAAATAAAATATATAATAAAATATTGTTACAAATTTTGGTGCACAACAGGCCCGTATCCAGGATTCTTCAATGGGGGGTGTTTCCTCCAATAAGGCGTTAGGGGTGTATGTGTGTTATAGGAAAGGCGTATATAGTCAACAAATGAGTATCAAAAAACGTGAAATTTGCTTTATATATTGTAACAGTAATGCTAAAAAAATATCTAAACATCAATAAGTTCATAAAAATATTGTTATTCGTGCATATATTATTGATGTGATATATGTGATTGAAAATATTGAAATAACGTTATTGCATCCTTAATAGTTTAGATTGTTTTTTTTTTTTCAATTAATTTTTTTATCGTCAGCAAGTTTTTTGCCCCCAAATTTTTCGGGAAAATTTTAAAGTAGAGCCTTTTTTACCAGTACACAACTTGAGCCATCCCAGACCAAATCAATTTAAAATGGAAATCAACTCGTAAGATCTATGCGTTTTGGCTTTCGTCGTTTTTTTTTATTTTTCTTAAATACCGAGCCACGTAGCCTAGTGGTAACGCTTCCGCCTCGTAAGCGGTAGATCGGGGTTCAAATCCCGGCTCGGACCAACACAACTGGTGATCTTTTCCCTTCTGGAATCGATTGCTTAGTAAAGGGAAGGTAGTGTATCGTCACAAACTGGACCTTATCACGACACCTTAGGGAGGCGACCTATGGAATGTTAACATTAACCTTAACATGTTAACATTAAGTTGAGAATGAAATTGCCACTGAATCCGCTTTGTAAATGCCGGCCCCGATACTCTTCAAGGGTGTTCCCCTCAGGAACTGGGAAAGATTTACTTTTACTTTTACTTACTTAAATATCATGAGCTTATAGTTCGTGTTTTAAGGAACAAGTTTGCCGAAGACATCAGCGATATTTGTTCGTACCAAATAAAAAAAAAAAATTATTAGGATTTTTTGTTGAGAAGTATTTTTTTAACCCTCTACTGCCCAAATTTTTTTTTCGAAAATATTTATTTTTCCCATGTTCAGGAGGTCATTTTGAGCAACTTTTGTTCTACGAAAAACTTTACTTCTCTTGTTTTATGTTTTTCTTGTTTCATTTTTAGTATTTTAATTTGCATTTATCTTGTTTAGTTTATGTTTGTTTTTGGTAGTATTTGGCCTACTCTACCACCTAATATAATTACATTTCGCCTATCTAAATTTTTCATGATTTTACAGTCACTTTTCAAATTTTTTGCATGTTTTTCACATTTTCTGCTATAGAATCGCACCATCATCATTTAAATTGTAAAAAAAAAATGCATAGAGGCATAGTCTGGGTCACTACAAAAATTACTGCATACTTCTTTTTACTGAAAATATAGGAAATGTTAGTAAAAAACATTGCCAAAGTTGACCCCTAAAAAATGACATTTTTAAAAACATTGGCAAAGTCACATAAAACAAGTTTAACTTCTAACCCTGACATTTTCTAAAATTTTAAGAGTTCTTCTTTCCAATGCTTTTTAAAGATCAAAAATCGGTTGGAAAATTGATTTTTGGCGATTTTTTAGATCTAAGCCCGTCTAAAGGCGGGGTTAGGTTGTAGAGGGTTAATCAAAGTGTTTGGACAGTGAAAATCTATGCTCCACAACAATAAAATTGCTTTTAAATTTGTCTCAGTGGCCACAAAGTTGAAATGAAAAAAAAAAAATCAAGCAGAAATAATGTTTTTCATGGCAAATTAGTATTTTCAACTTGTGAATAAATAGATAAACATTGAATTTGCGTCAAAAATCTAATTTCTAACGTTATTTAACTTGAAACACTATTTCATGAAATCACAACTCAAAGTTTTGCAATATTTGAAGTGAGTTTTTGAAAAATGGTTGCATTCTTTGGGTGAATTTCATATGATACAAAGTTGTATTTTCAATGATTTTTAATGGTTCCATTTATGGTTTGATTTTAGTTATATGGTTATATGGCCTAATATTTAAATTTATTAGACAAAAATATTTTTTGTTGCCCAACATATAAGCAAACAATATTCCTAGTTGTGAAAGCTTCATAAATAAAAAAACATTGATTTGTCCGTGCAACTTTCCATAGAAGTTTGACAGCTGCCCATATAATTGCTTACGAGGCCATTTCACGAAGCGGAACACCACTCGAAATCGACTTTTTCAGAACATGCTTAAAATTTAGCGGAGCTGTTTATCCTATCGAAACATGCAAAAATCCCTTCTTTTTTCCCTTCTAGTTTTACGATTTTCACCTATTTTTTTTATTTAGTTTTCAAATGGTTATATCTTGGATACAAAAAATAATAGAGCAAAACTCGACTGCTTTTTTAAGAAACGCTGAATTATATTGCGTCATCAAATTTTTGATTCGAATCAAACTTTACTTGTTAGGGCAAAATGAAATCTCATGTGAATTTCAAATGTATAAGCTTGCAGTAGCAGAATTTACCTACATCGATCCATGCAACATTTTTTTTAATTGCTCAAAATGCTGCCATGTTTGATTTTAATCAAAATGATGACGATGAATTGAATCAGCGTCAAATTTCTTTTATAAATGGGTAATTCTCCGCCAACTCACACAGCAGTTGCCCCGACCCCTCTTCGATTTGCGTGAAACTTTGTCCTAAGGGGTAACTTTTGTCCCTGATCACGAATCCGAGGTCCGTTTTTTGATATCTCGTGACGGAGGGGCGGTACGACCCCTTCCATTTTTGAGCATGTGAAAAAAGAGGTGTTTTTCAATAATTTGCAGCCTGAAACGGTGATGAGATAGAAATTTGGTGTCAAAGGGACTTTTGTGTAAAATTAGACGCCCGATTTGATGGCGTACTCAGAATTCCGAAAAAAACGTATTTTTCATCGAAAAAAACACTAAAAAAGTTTTAAAAATTCTCCCATTTTTCGTTACTTGACTGTAAAAAATTTTGGAACATGTCATTTTATGGGAAATTTAATGTACTTTTCGAATCTACATTGTCCCAGAAGGGTCATTTTTTCATTTAGAACAAAATTTTTCATTTTAAAATTTCGTGTTTTTTCTAACTTTGCATGGTTATTTTTTAGAGTGTAACAATGTTCTACAAAGTTATGGAGCAGATAATTACAAAAATTTTGATATATAGACATAAGGGGTTTGCTTATAAACATCACGAGTTATTGCGATTTTACAAAAAAAAAGTTTTGAAAAAGTTGGTCGTCATCGATCATGGCCGTTCATGGTCACCCGCGACAGACACGGACGACGAAACAAAGAGAAACGCAAAAAGTAACTTTTTCAAAACTTTTTTTCGTAAAATCGCGATAACTCGTGATGTTTTTAAGCAAACTCCTTATGTCTATATATCAAAATTTTTGTAATTGTCTGCTCTACAACTTTGTTGAATATTGTTACACTCTAAATAATAAACCTTTAAAGTTAGAAAAAAGACGAAATTTGAAAATGAAAAATTTTGTTCTAAATGAAAAAATGACCCTTCTGGGACAATGTAGATTCGAAAAGTACATTAAATTTCCCATAAAATGACATGTTCCAAAATTTTTTACATTCGAGTAACGGAAAATGGGAGAATTTTTAAAACTTTTTTAGTGTTTTTTTCGATGAAAAATACGTTTTTTCGGAATTCTGAGTACGCCATCAAATCGGGCGTCTAATTTTACACAAAAGTCCCTTTGACACCAAATTTCTATCTCATCACCGTTTCAGGCTGCAAATTATTGAAAAACACCTCTTTTTTTACATGCTCAAAAATGGAAGGGGTCGTACCGCCCCTACGTCACGAGATATCAAAAAACGGACCTCGGATTCGTGATCAGGGACAAAAGTTACCCCTTAGGACAAAGTTTCACGCAAATCGAAGAGGGGTTTTCCCGATTTCGTGTGAGTTGGTAGAGAATTACCCAAATAGCAGTCGAATATTGCTCTATCATTTTTTGTTTCCACAATATTTGACAAAGTTTTTTTTTTAATTGGCGCAAATCGTAAAACTTTGGGGCAGTATAATGATAAACAGTTTCGCCAAATTTGGATTTGGATCTGGCCGATAAAGATCTAAGTAACTATTTTACTTAAAATCCAGAAGGGCCTATCCAGTTATTCCAAGGCTTTATAATAAAAATAGCTGGCCGTTTTTAGTGACATTTCGATTTTTCTCTGTGTGTTTCTATCAAATTGTCTTATTATTTTTTTCAAAATATTTTTCTTATGGCGTATCTGGTAAAAGTTGAGTTTTTGTTTTGGCGACAACGATCAAAGTATTTTTTGAAATATTTTTATGAGGGTGTATTAACCCCTTCCTGCCCATAGCAAAATCGAGATTTTTACGTTTATCACCATAACTCGTAACTGAACCGACCAAATTGGATGAAATTCTAATGGTTATAAGCTAACAATCTATATAAACTAACGCAAGTTGAATCAGGTTGAAAACATGCATGGTTGCAGAGAAATTTAGTTTTGAAGACAAAAATTAGTGGTGCTCTGGAGTAACCATGGGCGTTATAGGGTTAAGCTTTTGGTTAAGCTAAACTTTAGTTTTTTTGAAGGCGTCAACGATTAAAGTTTTTTTTAAATATTTTCTTGAGGGCGTATTTAGTGAGAGTTGAGTTTTTCGGTGGCCAATCAATTTTCAATATTTGTATGAGGCGCATTTAGTGAGAATAAAGTTTTTCTCTTGGTGTCAATGACCAAAGTATTTAGTAAATGTTAAGTTTTTCTCTTGGCGTCAACGATGAAAGTATTTTTTTATTTTATTAAGGCGTATCTAGTGGGAATTAAGTTTTAGTCAAGGCGTCAACGATCAAAGTTTTTTTGAATTATTTTTATGAAGCGAGAGTTTATTTTTTTTTTCAAGGCGTCAATGATCAAAGTTTTTTTAAGGGGCGGTTCTAGTGAAAGTTTGTTTTTTTCAGGGCGTCAACGATCAAAGTTTTTTTTTATATTTATTTTATGAAGGCGTATTTAATGAAAGTTGAGTTATTTTAAAGGCGTCAACGATCAAAGTTTTTTTTTTATATTTTCTTGAGGGCGTATTTAGTGAAAGTTTTGTTTTTTTCAGGGCGTCAACGATCAAAGTTTTTTTTTTATTTATTTTATGAAGGCGTATTTAATGCAAGTTGAGTTATTTTCAAGGCGTCAACATCAAAGTTTTTTTTTATATTTTCTTGAGGGCGTATTAAGTGAAAGTTTGTTTTTTTTAGGGCGTCAACGATCAAAGTTTATTTTTTTAAATTATTTTATGAAGGCGTATTAAATGAAAGTTGAGTTATTTTAAAGGCGTCAACGATCAATGTTTTTTTTATATTTTCTTGAGGGCGTATTTAGTGAAAGTTTGGTTTTTTCGAGGCGTCAGCGATCAAAGTTTTTTTTAATATTTTCCTGAGGGCGTATTTATTGAAAGTTGGGTTTTTTCAAGGCGTCAACAGTCAACAGATTTTTTTCGAGGTATTAGCGATCAATGTTTTTTAAAATTATTTTCATGAAGGCAATACGCCGAGCGAGAGTTTAGTTTTTTTTTTTCAAGGCGTCAACGATCAAAGTACCGTCAGTGGGGGTGACATTGGGTCTGGGGGGTGAGATTGGGTCAAAGTTATTTTTTACGGATTTTACCATTTCTCAGGTTCTTCTCAATGAAAATGAATTCTGTTGAAAGGGTTGTGTAGGGGACATCTTAAGATGACTTCGCTGAAAAAATCTCGTTCCTAGAACAAATCCTGTTATTTTGGCAGATGTCAAAAGTTGGGGTACGTTTTTGGCCAAAAATGACCTCTCGAAAAATCATTTTTCTAATATTTTTGTAAGAATTGCTCGAACACTACCCAAATGTTTGAAAATCTCCACTTCAAACATTGTAGCGTGTCAATACGATTCCCTCGAACAAGAAACACTTTTGGATGACTTGTTTTTACCATATCGTTGTATTTGAGCATCATTTTAGTTTCATTTGACCCAATGTCACCCCCTCTAAGGGGTGAGATTGGGTCAATTTTCAAACAATTGGCATTTAAGGTAGTGTTCATCAAAATCCACCATATTTTGGGAAAATGTTAGTAAACTATCTAAGAACCAATCTACGTTGAATGATTTTCGAAATTATTTAAATTGTTTTTGTTATTAAGAAAATACGAGAGGTGTATCGTTTTTTGACCCATAGTCACCCCCACTGACGGTATTTATTTATTTTTTTCTTGAGGGCGTATTTAGTGAGAGTTGAGTTTTTCGGTGTCCATCACTGATCATTTTTTTATATTTTTATGAGGCGCATTTAGTGAGAGTAAAGTTTTTCTCTTGGTGTCAATGACCAAAGTCTTTAGTAAATGTTAAGTTTTTCTCTTGCCGTCAACGATGAAAGTATTTTTTTTTTTTTTTATTAAGGCGTATCCAGTGGGAATTAGGTTTTAGTCAAGGCGTCAACGATCAAAGTTTTTTTTTTAATATTTTCTTGAGGGCGTATTTAGTGAGATTTTGTTTTTTTCAAGGCGTCAACGATCAAAGTTTTTTTTTTATTATTGTTATGAAGGCGTATTTAATGCAAGTTAAGTTTTTTTTAAAGGCGTCAACGATCAAATTTTTTTATTTATATTTTCTTGAGGGCGTATTTAGTGAATGTGGAGTTTTTTCGAGGCGTCAGCGATCAAAGTTTTTTTTAAAATATTTTCCTGAGGGCGTATTTATTGAAAGTTGGTTTTTTTTTCAAGGCGTCAACAGCCAACAGAGTTTTTTCGAGGTATTAGCGATAAATGTTTTTTTAAAATTATTTTTATGAAGGCGTATTAAGCGAGAGTTTAGTTTTTTTTTTCAAGGCGTCAACGATCAAAGTATTTATTTATTTGTTTTTTGAGGGCGTATTTAGTGAGAGTTGAGTTTTTCGGTGGCCATCAATGATCATTTTTTTATATTTTTATGAGGCGCATTTAGTGAGAGTAAAGTTTTTCTCTTGGTGTCAATGACCAAAGTATTTAGTAAATGTTAAGTTTTTCTCTTGGCGTCAACGATAAAAGTATTTTTTTTATTTTATTAAGGCGTATCTAGTGGGAATTAAGTTTTAGTCAAGGCGTCAACGATCAAAGTTTTTTAATTATTTTTATGAATCGAGAGTTCAGTTTTTTTCAAGGTGTCAACGATCAAAGTTTTTTTTAATATTTTCTTGAGGGCGTATTTAGTGAAAGTTTTGTTTTTTCAAGGCGTCAACGATCAAAGTATTTTTTTTTAATGATTTTATGAAGGCGTATTTAGTGCAAGTTGAGTTATTTTCAAGGCGTCAACGATCAAAGTTTTTTTTAATATTTTCTTGAGGTCGTATTTAGTGAATGTGGAGTTTTTTCGAGGCGTCAGCGATCAAAGTTTTTTTTTAAATATTTTCCTGAGGGCGTATTTATTGAAAGTTGGGTTTTTTTAAGGCGTCAACATTCAGTTTTTTTGCAAAAAAATTTATGAGGGCGTATTTAGTAAGAGTTTAGTTTTTCTCTAGGCGTCAACGATCGAAGTTTTTTTTAAATATGTTTATGAGGGCGTATTTAGTGAGAGTTGAGTTTTCTGTTGGCGTCAACGATCAAATTTGTTTAAATTATTTTTCGGAGGGCGTATTTAGTGAGTGTTGAGTTTATTTTTTGGCGTCAACGATTTTTTAAATCTTTTCGAAAGGGCGTATTTAGTGAGATTTTTTTTTCTAGGCGTCAACGGTCAAAGTTTATTTTAATTTTTTTTTTTTAATGTGAGGGCGTATCGAGTGAGAGTTGAGGTTTCTCTGGGCGTCAACGATCAACTTTTTTTTCAAATATTTTTATGAGGGCGTATTTAGTAACAGTTCAGTTTTTCTCTAGACGTCAACGATCAAAGGGGCGTTAGAAAGGCGTATTTAGCGAGAGTGTAGTTTTTTTCTAGGCGTCAACGAACATGGTTATTTTTGAATATTTTTAGAAGGGCGTGTTTTTTGAAAGTGGAGTTTTTTTCTTAGCATCAAATCTTTTTATGAGGGCGTATTTACTGAGAGTTGAGTTTTTCACTTGATGGCGTATCTAGTGAGAGTGAAGTTTTTTTCTTGGGTGACTAAATTTTGATAATCATAAATAATGGCGGCCCTTCGGGCCTTGTTTTTGTCGGGGCGTTAGGGGTGTAAGCCATTTTTTTCCATGGGGGGTGTTGAACACCCATAACACCCCCCTTAGATACGGCCCTGGTGCACAAGATTCTTGTGCTCCGCTATATCTAATGGCACATCCCTTTCAGCAACAAACTACAGTTCGACACATCCCTTCTGCAAGCTGTCCTAAAATTATCTTCTTTATTTTGTGCCGCACACAAGCGTTTGTTGGTGAGGTTGGTATCATTTCACCAGTACTGTTCCTCCTAAATAAGCTCCTTCTGTACGGCGGTGCAAAACCCTTTCATTTCAATGCAAAAAAGGACCAAAAGGACCTTCCCAGCGTATTTGAATTGCATCTAGGGTTGACCAACGATGCAATTTTTCTCTCCCTTTCAAGAATCTCCAACCTCATACAGCTTGTCAATGATCCAATAAAAGTAAGATGTGCTGCTTTCAGGGTTTCATTTGCACCAAATTAGTAAACCTCCCACTCACTCCGTTTTGGGATCCCCCCTAATAACCAACCCTGTCGGGGACAAAACGAAGATGCTGCTGCGGTAGCAGCTTGTGTCAGGTTGTTTTGCCGACGCAATCTTCCTCCTGGGCCCAGGTTAGGTCATAGTGAAAAGGGAAGCGCCATCCTCTCCTCCCGCGTTTCAAGTTGTCCCTGTCCAGTACACATGTTATCGTTTGTTTTTCCACTATTTTCAGCAGTTTTTTTTTTTCTTAATAGCTCAGGCAGGGCAATATCAAGAATGCAACCTGCTCTGCCCTTGCCCTGCCGCAACCTATGGCGCCGTTCAGAACAGAAGCTGCGTCCTCGACACAACAAGGTGAAGGAGGTGTGTAGTCATGAAGTCAAAAGGTGCAGAATCTGCTGAAAGCAACTGTCGCACTGTGTCTGAACAAACTGTGATGGAGAAGCAACAGCATACATGAGATAAGCTTTTGAAGAAATAGTTGGACCTAATATCGAGAGCAAAGCACCGACCGGCGACCAAGATTAGACCGAGATGCCTTCGGCATTAAATGTCACTGCCAAAGGGAGTGCCAACACTGTGCGACCCGCAGTCCCGGTTGATCTGAAACTGGAATGAGTTCTTGAAATGTGCGAAGAATATCGATGTTTATGTGCTCTCGTGTTCTATGCTTGCTGAAAGATTTGAGGAATTTTTAATAATACCCTGTAAGCTGCTGTCTCTACTTTTGATAAATTTAGTGAAAAGTACAAAATAGAATGTAAAATCAATCACCTTCAACTGTTTTTTTCTTGTTTTTTGTTTTTTGTTTTTTGTTTTTTTGTTTTTTGTTTTTTGTTTTTTGTTTTTTGTTTTTTGTTTTTTGTTTTTTGTTTTTTGTTTTTTGTTTTTTGTTTTTTGTTTTTTGTTTTTTGTTTTTTGTTTTTTGGTTTTTTGTTTTTTGTTTTTTGTTTTTTGTTTTTTGTTTTTTGTTTTTTGTTTTTTGTTTTTTGTTTTTTGTTTTTTGTTTTTTGTTTTTTGTTTTTTGTTTTTTGTTTTTTGTTTTTTGTTTTTTGTTTTTTGTTTTTTGTTTTTTGTTTTTTGTTTTTTGTTTTTTGTTTTTTGTTTTTTGTTTTTTGTTTTTTGTTTTTTGTTTTTTGTTTTTTGTTTTTTGTTTTTTGTTTTTTGTTTTTTGTTTTTTGTTTTTTGTTTTTTGTTTTTTGTTTTTTGGTTTTTGTTTTTTGTTTTTTGTTTTTTGTTTTTTGTTTTTTGTTTTTTGTTTTATGTTTTTTGTTTTTTGTTTTTTGTTTTTTGTTTTTTGTTTTTTGTTTTTTGTTTTTTGTTTTTTGTTTTTTGTTTTTTGTTTTTTGTTTTTTGTTTTTTGTTTTTTGTTTTTTGTTTTTTGTTTTTTGTTTTTTGTTTTTTGTTTTTTGTTTTTTGTTTTTTGTTTTTTGTTTTTTGTTTTTGTTTTTTGTTTTTTGTTTTTTGTTTTTTGTTTTTTGTTTTTTGTTTTTTGTTTTTTGTTTTTTGTTTTTTGTTTTTTGTTTTTTGTTTTTTGTTTTTTGTTTTTTGTTTTTTGTTTTTTGTTTTTTGTTTTTTGTTTTTTGTTTTTTGTTTTTTGTTTTTTGTTTTTTGTTTTTTGTTTTTTGTTTTTTGTTTTTTGTTTTTTGTTTTTTGTTTTTTGTTTTTTGTTTTTTGTTTTTTGTTTTTTGTTTTTTGTTTTTTGTTTTTTGTTTTTTGTTTTTTGTTTTTTGTTTTTTGTTTTTTGTTTTTTGTTTTTTGTTTTTTGTTTTTTGTTTTTTGTTTTTTGTTTTTTGTTTTTTTTTTTGTTTTTTGTTTTTTTGTTTTTTTGTCAAGTCGTCTCATAAATTTTGAACAGTTTTTTTTAAATTTTGATGTAGCTCTTACATTTATGGAATTCATTAAATAATACTCCAGCTAAACAATTATGAGCTGCAATACTCTGTACTTCATTTTGTAACAATTCACATCCCATCGCTTCGATTACATTTTTTCCCACAGTCCCCTCGAAGACCTCTCGCGCTTCCAAATCGAGACCGCCTTTTACATAACGCGGTTTGCCAAAAAAAAAATCAATTATGAAAACACCACCAAGTGCTGCTCAAGAGGGTGTCGAGCACATTATAGCACAACCATCCACAACTGGCATCGCTGCGCCAAATGCAAGGATAAGTGCCGCAGCCATCTCGTCGTCGTCGTCCGCGTCGTTTGTTGGCCAAGTCAACAAAACACAATTGTTCATGTTTAACACCCCACTTGAGCCCGGGCAGAGGGGTCGCTATTAAATTTTTCTAAGCCCCTTCTCACAATTGGGTTACGGCGCGAGCTCGATTAAATGCCCTCAACGGTGCAGCACATCACATTCAAGCCCCGCTTCGGCCCAGGGTCTGACATTCCACGAAACATCGAAAAGGCTGTCCGTTCGAGCACTTGAACGAGCTTTGCAACACAGCTCACAGGAGACAAGGTGAAGAAGTGCAACAGGCCGCCGACGAGGTGTGCTTGTGCAATAATACCTACTCCTCTTGAGAGGTCCGAAACAATAAATCAGGTTGAGAACACTCTCGCTCTGTGCGGGGTAGGACGCAATGTCATCGGGCATTAAAACATCGCACAATTCAGCACTGCTAAAGCTGTGCCAAAATATAGTCGAGATCCAGCGCTGGTGAGGTCTAGTTGTCACTCCTCGGGAAGGTCGCCACTACAAGTGGTTCGACACGACCCGGCCAAAGTCAACATCGCACGGAGAACGCCAAGGAATTTGTTTCATTTTTTTGTCGCTGGTACGAGCCTTCTCTCGAAGTCATTAAATTTCCAATTTTCCGCACGACAGCGACCCAAATTCAAATGACACAACGCACAACCTGTTGAGTACGGCTCAGGGTAATGGCAGGCGTAATTTAAGAAGATTTTCTAGACTTTTGACCCGAATCGAATGGAATGGATTCTGGCGTCACTTTGAGCGTGAGTTACGGTAAGATTTGTGTAATTTTACGCCTCATGTAGAACAAACCACTTGCATAATTGCAACGATTTCTAAGATGGATGCGTAGAACTACCGTTACAGTGGGGATGTTCAACCACTGATAGTTGAATAATAAAAATTTCAATTTGATTCGATTTTTTAATGACTAATCAAGTTACAATAAGTTCTTTTGAAGTGTACATAACACTTCTATGGAAATCTCAGATCTTTTGTCAAAATTTCAAATGTCAAAATGTCTAAATGTCTAAATGTTTAAATGTCTAAATGTCTAAGTGTCTAAATGTCTGAGTGTCTAAATGTCTAAGTGTCTAAATGTCTAAATGTCTGAATGTCTAAATGCCTAAATGTCTAAATGTCTAAATGTCTACGTGTCCAAATAGCCTATCATCAATATGTAAACAATTAAACCGTTAAACAAACAAACATTTTTTTCTTTACTTAAAAAAGTTGACCAGATATGCGTTTGCACCAAGTTTCTTCAAGCGCTTTTTTTAATTTTATAATGTCATTTGCAATTTTTCTGGAAAGTCAACCTTTCGTTTCAGTGTACCAGTATAGTGTTGTCGCAGTTAGTCGCAAAGTCACCAAATCAAGGAGTGATATTTTTTTCAAATTTTGACTAGGCTAGGGTGACAATAAACAAAAATCGACATCAGGGATACTCTGTGACTCGATTCCTTAGGCAAAGATAAGTATCTGTGCCAATTTTGAGCCAAATCGGTTAAGGTTTAAGGGTAACTTTTTAACGTTGAAGTTTATATGGATATGGATGGATTTCGGATAATCGAGGCTTCGGATAATCGAATCTGGACTGTACTTCGTAATCCGGTCAACGATTAAATTTACCCCTAACCCTAACCGATTGGCTCAAAATTGGCTCAAATATAAATATTTTTGCCTAATGAAATAAGTCAGAGGGTATCTCTTGAGATTATCCAAAATTTTCAATTTTTCTTGTCAACCTACTGTAGGCGCCTCTACGACTTAATTTTTTTTTTTTTCATGCAAATTCTCAATATGAAAATTTGACTGGAGGCTCCCTAACGACTGGAAAAACATTGATTCATCGTGACCTTCGGTACTTATTTGATCTATGAATAGTTTTTTGAAACGTTTAATTTAAATTGATTAAGATTAAGTGTCAAATGCTTTTAATTTTTTTAATTTTGCCGAGCTTCTGTAGCCGTGATGTTACGGGTTTCGCCTTGTAAGTGGAAGTTGATGGGTTCGATTCCTGTCTGGCTCGGCAAAGTCAGATCCCTTCAAAGAGTAAATCTGCTCACTGGGAATACTGACCGGTAGGGGATGGGTTTTGACTAACGGCGTGCTGGATTTCCAATCCAGAGGTCGATTCTCGTACCGGGATGATGAAGTTTAAAAAAAAATCAATCTAAATTTTAAAAATCATGTACCGAAATAAATAAATGAAGAATAGCGTCAAATCACATAATAATAAGAATTTAATATCTTAAACAATCTTTCAATTCCAACACACAAGGCACATCTTATTATTACACAACAGGTAACCAAGTTTTCAAGACCTCGTAATAAACCCTTCCTGCATAAACGGTGGACCAATTTCCCTCCCGCAAAACTTGGCAGAAAATTACATCATTCATCGCACTGCATAACGGCAGCTTATCTGCTCCAGTGCAGTTGCATGACTGCAGGTGTTCTGCTCCAGTTCTACACCATGCAAGAATCTCGTTCCAAGGACTTGGCACGGCGTGGTGTGTGATTAATCTCGTAAAAAAGCAAATGCGCCGCAGGAAAGTTTGCCCGAGCCAAGCAAAAAGCAGCAGATCTGAATGCAGCTGTAGTATCCTTTTCTCTAGCAACTTTCTGGGAACGCGTTGAGATGAACTGTCACCAAGGGAGCAATTTTGGGATGGAAAGTGGAGCAAATTTCTTCTGCTAGTTTGTAGCAGATTGGTTCCACTTTATAAGCTGTTTGAACATGTTGGATTAAAGTGTTTCTTTTGGAAGGATTAAATCAAATGTCTGAACTATTTAGGAAACTTGCAAAGTCAAAAAATCATTTTTTTTTAAAGACATCAAAAGTCATCATGTGTCTCATGGATGCCGTTCGAATTGTTTATACAGCATGGGATGCTACGCTCGTGGCATAGAACAGCACACGAGTGAAGAGTTGGAGTTGAAGTGAGCAGATGTTATAGATTTCCCGATGTCAAACTCGGGCTTAAAGCAGAAATAAAACAAAAACAAACCACTTACTGACTTCTGTCTGGCCCACCACCAGCAGTAGCATAGATGGCAACCCGGTTCGAGACAGCCTGTTGACTTTTACCACACACTCCACAAGTCCTGCCCATCAGCCGAAAAGATCGACGATGTCTCGCGGCCAACGCCGGCTGGCTGCCAACTTGCACCGAAATGACAAAACAAAAACATGGTTTAGGTAAATATCAAACCATAAATATCGACTTAGTCAAGCTCAGTCACCCCCGATGTGACTTCAGCACAGCACCAGGGGTCCACCACACAATCTGCACAATCACACGAGGGACATCACGACGACGATGACGCGGGTCCACGGAGTCTGGTGGTGTTTGGTGACTCGGTAGCAGCATTCCGAAAATGTCGAAAGTAAATAAATCTTTGTTTTTGTTTTGGAGCACAACTTCAGAAGTTCATCTGCTGACAAATGGGTTCCATCGACCTTTACCCCTTATCCTAAGGGTTTTGCTTTATTGGTTTGAAAAGTTTTTTCAAATTCAATTTTTGTATGGACAGCTGTCACATTTGGCCATTTGGCGTCCACAAATTTAAAAAATATAAAAAAACAATAAAACCTCTTTGACCTGCATACGTCAGGCACCCATCGCTACTGGTCTCTTATCAACTCAAAGGGGAACTTCTTCAAAGTCCATCGCAGAAAGCCGCACAGCACCCCATGAATATCCAAAGTGTGAGGGAAGTGTGCCTCCTTCCTGGAACCAAAGAGTATAGGGACTTTCTCCGTCCCAACATGGTCTATTGTAAGTGCGATCGACTTTGTCAGACAAGCAGCTAACCAACAACAAGAGGTAGTCACTACCGCCGCAGCATGTGGCGAAAACACGAGTCTCATTACGGTTTCGTCGCTCACCTCAGGTTCAACCTCAGCCGAAACAAGCCAGCTAGCAGACGTTTCGGTAGCGTTCACCAGCCGAGGCCAGGTCGCTCCGGTTTGCTCATATTTGTTTTATTTGATTGTTTTATAATAATACCACATATCTACTGGTTGGTGCCTTCCTATCTTGGTTGTCTTCTTGTACACTCAGTTTCATTCAAATATTCTTTTTTTAAATTCCAAGCAAATTTAGATAAAACTCGTTAACATTTCGGTATACTTCCTTGTTAATTTATTAAGTTTTAGAGTATTACTTTTGATGGCCCTAAACGAAGTGTAACAATGATTGTTTGAATTGATCATCCGATAGCAATTTATAGAATTAAAATATAAATTTCAAATGCAACATTCAAGAATCTAGATTAATTTTTTAAATCAACCATTGCGCCATGTATTTCCTATGCACAAAGAACTTTTTGAAAAAGTAAGCGAGAAATTAGATTATCGTAAACCTTGATGACTTTGATAGGATTTCAATTTGTGTTTAGAATATTTTCCAACAGGTAAGGTTTTTCTTAAGATTATTATTTAAATTAATAATTAATTATTATTAATTTAAAACATGTACTGGGGTAGACCACACAAAGTCCCTGCACTATTTCGGAAAAAAAGTTTTTTCAATAATGTTTAGAAAAATAGTTATGTTAAAAATTCTTAGATTGAATTCCGGGGTGACTTTGATAGTCATAGTTTTTCTTGTTAAAATCATATATAAGATGTTCAAACTTCATTTGTACGTTAATGTACCATCACTAAAGTAGCTGATATAGTATTTAAGAAAAAAAATCAATGTTTATATTTAGTATAAGCTTTTAAGCAAAATACATATAAATTTAAGGTAAAATTGTTAAAAAGTCGGAATTTTGCCTAAAATTTGTTACAATTAGTTTTGTTTATAAAATTATCGATTTATATTGCATTTTATACTGAATTCGAAGCACGAATCACAAGTTTTCACATTTTACGTGAAATTTGTTCAACTGAAATTGCCTATAAATTTAGAGAGTTTTTAAAATTCTGTTTCAAAAACACATATTATTTATTTTTTACAATTTTTTTAACCTTCTCCTAGTGGAAAATTGTCCAAAGAATCCGAAAATTCATTCCGTTTTCCGATTAAAAATCATGTTCATTGAGAAAATCATGACACTTTGAGAAGTTTAAAATAATGACATTCATCAACATTTTCTTAACTATAGTTAACTAACTCTTTAAACTTGTCAAAATTTTATGAAAAGTTCTTCTTGAGGTACTTTGAACACTTCTCTACCACGGTCAGTATGTTTCTAAACCATTCCTTACGTATTTTAATTGTACTCTTCATTTTGCGGAAAAATCGCAAACCTATCAAAGTCACCCCGGCTATCAAAGTCACCCCGTTTTACGGTATGTGAATTTCAACGAGATCTTCTGTTATTACTCATAGCTTTTAGAAAATTCAATCCTTAACAAGTCCCAGCACCGAAAAGGAACTAATAAAAATAATTTTATGAAAAAAAACCTAATTCGCATAAAAATTAAATCTCACAAAAAAACTAAAAATTATGAATATCAACGCAGAAAGATTAATAATAGGTATATTGTTTTCAGGTTCTTGCTAGCTAAATTCCACTGATATTTTGAAGATAAAAAAGTCCACTAATGTTTTGAGCCAAACGTATACCTTGTATCAATTATTTGCAACGGCCTTACTTGAACTGACGATTTTGTTAAATATTCATTTACGCTTTTAAATTTGATTCTGCATCTAAAAGTGATATAAACATCAAATTTTAAATTTTGTTTGGCAATATTTTCTCTTTTTTCAACAAAATTACAACTTTTTTTTTCAATATATCCTAACTTTGATACAAAATATTTTTAAAATTAATATTTTATTGATTAAAAAGTTCAATAAAACAGAGGTTTTTTTCGTATGCAGTCATGCTCCGGTTTTGCACGCCTCGGTTTTACACTGCCCTGGTTTTGATTCGTTCAGCTGCCTCGGTTAAGCACGGCCCAGTGTTGGCCCAGTGCATAACTGAAGCACAGAGCTCATGGGATTTTAGCCATATGGGATACATTGGCTATAATCGTATGAAAAATCATACAAACATCAAAAAAATAATAGCGTTTTGGTATCGGGATGACGTCAGCTATCGATTGCACTTATAATTACAAGAAAATTTTCACAAAATATTTATTTTACCTGTATTTTTAAAATGCTATGTTTCTGAATTTATACATTTCGAATGCTAAATTTATTTTTTAAAATGCTGAAAAATTTCACAAAACTACGCATTTTTGAACAAAAAAAAACCTTCAAAAATCAAGTTTTTTACAATATGGATATCAAACGATCGGGATTTTTGATGATTTTTGAATGTTGTAACAGAATTATTTGAAAATACTCATTTTTTTCACAAAACAACAAATTTTCGGACAATTATTTAAAATTTCAATTTTTCACAATATAGGTATAAAATGATCGAAAATTTTAAATAAATTTTAAAATCAATATAATTTTTTTTTTCAATTTTCCAAATTTTCACAAAACTACAATTTTTTTAAAAATACTCAATTTTTCAAATTTTCAAAGTTTATTACATTCGAAATGTTTGAAAAAATCCGATCATTTGTTATCCAACTGAAATTTGGAGCGTTTTGTTCGAAAACACGTGTTTTTGTGAAAATTTTTGAGTATTTTCAAAAAAGGTTGTTATTTTGCATGAAAATTCAAAAATCTATATATTTTGAAGGAATTCTTTGATCGATTTGGTGTCTTGGGCAAAGTTGTAGGTATGGATACGGGCTACTCTGGAAAAAAAAATCACGGTAAAAAAAAATTTGCTGATTTTCAGTTTAACTTTTTGTTACTTTTAAGATAGTTTAAAAACTATCGTTTCAACAAAGTTCTAAAAAGCAAAATATAGAGGATTTTCTTAGCTTTTCAAAAATATTTTTTTCAAAAGTGGGATTTAACTTGAAAACGGTGCACTTTATCAAAATTTCACTAAAGCACTTTTTGATTGCAAATTTGATTTTACATCGAAAAATGAAGTTGAAAAATTTTTGCGACCAATTTTTCGATTTTTTGAAAAAATCTGTATTGATTCAAAAAATCATAACTCGCACAAAGATTTTTTGCACAACCTGGAAATTTTGAAAAGTTGGTATTTCATGTCCTCTAAAACATGTAAAAAAATAAAAAAAAATAAAAATAGTGTTTTTTAGTTAAATTAAAAATCAACAAATTTTTTTTTACCTTGTATTTTTTTTCCAGAGTAGCCCGTATCCATACCTACAACTTTGCCCAAGACACCAAATCGCAAAGAATTCCTTCAAAATATACAGATTTTTGAATTTTTATACATCATTTTTGTATGGACAGCTGCCAAATTTGTATGGAAAATTATATGAACAAACTAATGATGCAAAATGGCTTCTTTGGGCATACCGAAGGCACCAAAAAAGTTTCAGTCGGATGAAAAAATACAAAAATTAAAATTTAAGAAAAAAGATCGATTTCGTAGAGAATTGCTCTATTACATTCGAAATGCATGAAAGAATCCTAATTATTTGATACCAATATTGCAAAAACCTGAAATTTGAAGTATTTTTCGAAATTACATAGTTTTGTATTAATGTTGAGTATTTTCAAAAATTTTTGTAGTTACATTCGAAATGTATGAATGAATCCCAATCATTTGATACCAATATTGCAAAAATCTGAAATTTTAAGTATTTTTTTTTCCAAAATGCGTAGTTTTGTGCAAATGTTGAGTATTATTAAAAAGTGTTGTTATTACATTCGAAATGTATTAAAGAATCCCAATCATTTGAAACCAATATTGCGAAAAACTGAAATTTTGAGTATTTTTTCGAAAATACGTAGGTTTGCCAGGTTCGGTGGTGTAGTGGTTAGCGTGGTAGCCTCTCACCCCAGTAAGGCCTCGATTCAATCCCAGACGGACCCGGTGGCGTTTTTCGAGACGAGATTTGTCTGATCACACCTTCCGTCGGATGGGGAAGAAACCTAGGGGCCCCGGTCTAACCTAGAGGTTAGGTCGATAGCTCAGTCCAGGTGTAGGAGTCGCCCTGGGTCCTGCCTCGGTGGAGTCGCTGGTAGGCAGTTGGACTAACAATCCAAAGGTCGACAGTTCGAATCCCGAGGTGGATGGAAGCTAAGGTGTAAAAGAGGTTTGCAATTGCCTCAACAATCAAGCCTTCGGATACCTAGTTTCGAGTAGGAATCTCGCAATCGAAAACGACAAGGCAATGCTGTAGAGCAAATAATTTGATTTGATTTTTTGCTTTTAATTACTCTTGTACCATATTTGTACTAAATATTAAGTTAATTTCCAAATTATCAGCTTCAAAATAATGTAATTAATAATAATTTGCCAGTGTGAGGCCTTGCTGCAAACGCATTAAAATTTGTTATAAAATTTCTTGAAAAAAACTATGGTGTTATTTCGATTCTAGTAAAGATCAAGCTTTTGAAAGCTGGTCTAAAACATTTAAGACCAGTTTTGAGCACCCTATGTCTTTTGACTTTGACTTCGGGAAAGTTTTATCAAATTTCAGCTATTCAAACGCTATTGTATCAGTATTTAGTTGTATCAGTTTCAGTATCAGTAATTTTCCATACAAATTCCCATACAAAATTGGTTGCTTCGCGAAAAGCATCTGCTCAGATCGCTCCCAATTTTTATAAGGTTGTTTTGAGGTTTGATAGTTACCAAAAAATGCTATTTTGTATATTGTTTACATTTTTCTTGTTCGAGAAAATTTTTAAGCAATTTTTATATATGTATTTTTTTAAAATATTATTGAACCTTTTAAATGTGGAGGGGTCGGGTTGTACAGTGTGAATGGCTTCCAACCTATTTATCTCATAAAAAATGTTTAGACACTGACTGTACTCTGCACATAATTTGACCAAAACAAGACCTCCATTATTACCCGCTTGTTTGTTAACTTGTGTTTCAGATCTTCGACAGTACCTTTTCCGTATCTTCCTCAAATCAATAGGTGGGCTCATTGTCGACTTTAAAACACGCAAAAAAAATCGGTGCAGCTGACATTTGGGAGCATGTTTGAATAAAAACTGATTTTTTGCAGTCCCTTTCAAATCTGCTGTGATGATTTGGACCTGTGAAAAGTCATCCGGCGAGGGTCGTGCGGTTCAACATTTTGTGGGCCACTTGGTCACGAATGGAAACAATGAATGAAAAAGTAAACTGATGGGGCTCACGTTGGTTGGCTGACGAAAGCACCCCTTGGTGGTTGATGTGCACTCTCTCAATGGGAGCTCATTTGGGTAATTGTACTTGAAGTGGTTTGGATGGAGCACAGATAAGGATGGAACCTCGGCTTTTGACGGATTTCGATCAAAAGTTTCCCACAAATCTTTATTTTCCAATTCCGAATGATAGTAAATTTTCAGTAAATCTTGGGTTTAGCGATTATTATGGCAAAGGTAATGATGGTTGTTTTTAGAACATGCTTAAAAAAACATGAGTTCTTTTTTTATATTTGATTGTTCAACACCACACAATCACTTAATTCTCTTGTGAGCAGAAATCGAAAGTCGTTGCAACAAACTAACCCTGTGTTGTGTTGTTTTAATTACCGAATCACTTCCTTGACATTTAGGAAAATCGTGCTGCCCCTTTAGATTGCTCGTTAAACTGTTTCACGACGAGACAATTGATTTGCCGGGTCGGCTCGCAAAAGTGTTTGAACCAATTATTACTTCACATCTACTCAGCAGTGGCAGCAGTGTGGAAGTCAAATCCATTTGACCATGTGCTGTGTCCAGTCAGTTCCTCTCACAAATCCCAAAGGCAATACGTTGCTTTGGAACCACAAAAAAAGGAAGAAAGGAAGCTGACCGTACTTTCCATCTGCCAACTCATTCAGATCAGGAAAAAAATGCCTACCAACAGCAAACGCGCGTGTGTAGACCTCCAAAACGCTTTATAAATATTCAAAAGCAAAACATTGTAATACTGAAAGTTGGAAAGAAAAAATAACACCGGAGAATGCAATCGTTCAGGAAGGAAAACAAAACTTCATTCTAGCCTCACCACCAGTGGAGCGGACTTGGACTTCATAGAGCCGATGATGGTGGTGAAGTGTTTTGCTACTTGAAGGCGAGCGACGAGGTTCGGTGTGGATATTTTTGCCTACTCATTTATTTTTATGATCTCCACCAAAAACACACAGAGTCAGTCTGTCAGTGTCGATGAGGAAACCCTTCTTCAGCAGCAGCGAGTGTAGGATGCACGACCGGACTCCGTCACTACTCGGGGAGGTCTTGAGCACTATCACTCGAGAACGGACCCTCGTTTTGTCTATTGCTCAAGTGTGGTTGAAGGCCCACGTAAAAATTGGATAGAGAGTATCGACAATTCGATTGCGGGCACGGAAAGGATGAAATTTTGGAAACAATCCGACCTGTTCCAAAAACATCGAGTTCTTACCGTGTCATACTTACGGATTCTGGAGGCGTTATCTCGTTGAGCGCTCCGGCTTGTGAGGAGGAACACTTGAAATCTACATGCAGATGCGCGGGTTCCACTGGGAGTGGATATTTGGGTTAAAGATCGATTTCATCTTGCGCTGTTGAGACGGTTTTGGACCGAGATCTGAACAACTACCACCGGTACGAGGGTAACTGATCGCAGGGCTCTTGAAATGCAGAGTCAAGTAGCGGAGTTCAGAGAGTTCAGGCTGGGAAGTTAATAAATGTTGGATAAATAAGGTTTATTTGTGTGACTAGGTGTTGAAATAATGAAATTCATAATGGTTTGATGCACATTTGTGGAATGCATAAATTTATTTATCAATTTAGATGAAGTCAAGTGTATATTGATTTGTAAAGTTTGAGCACTATCTCCTAAACTAGACAATGCCACTAAACTCTGTTTGAAGGGTTGTATCAAAGACTTTTTTGACATTATTGGCTTAAAATATCATTCCTGGTGCGCAGTGGAGATGGGAGCGGCCGGCAATGGACGGCTGTCATGGTGGTGAGAATCTGGTTCAGGTGGAATTGGTTTTATTCCCAATTATCAATACTAGGCAACTTGGGCATAGACAATCATCACAACACATGGCGAAATCCAGTCTGCAATCCGCTAAAATCACCGTCTCCTAGCGAAGCGAAGCGATTCTTGGCTTAAAATATCACGTTCTTAGAAACAATCATGTCAAGATAATTTTTCTTCTTTATCAAATTGTTTGGGCCAGTGATTTTCACGACAGAAAAATTTAAATTTCCCGGCATGCAAATTACAATACTTTGAAAAAACACAACAATTCCACGGTACCGTAAAACGGAGTGACTTTGATAGGTTTGAATACTTATGCAATGGTACGGAATCATACGGATAGTGTTAGATAAGTGTTCAAAGTATTTAAGCATAAGCATAAGCATAGGTGCCCACCCGCAGTTGCTACTCCGTTATTGACCAGGACCTCCAGAAGTTACATCCACGAGCCGTGGAAGATAAGTGGGAGCTATCTTTCCTCGCTTCGCAACTTCTCAAAGGCCCCTATCATGCTGATCAATACCGGCGCCGGCCACGACCAGTGGTAGGGTCACGGGGAAGTGGATGGGAATGTTAGTCCGATACTTGAGTGATAGAGACCGCCCAATCGACTGCATCTCCGACAAAGTATCACATGAGTTTTGAGGGGGTTAGTAGATGGGTATGAGGTCAGGATTCACGAGTGGCAGTGATGTGACCATGAGCATTTTGTTTATCGGTTGAAAATTTTAAATCTTAGGCAGCCGGCTGCGGAAAGATATATAATTGATCATTTAAAAAGTTTTTTTTATCGAACGCGTGCCAGCCGAGCAGTAGTGCTATGGGCTGGACTTATCAGTATATTTTTACAATTTAGATAACGCGAGCAAATTTCAAAAATAGTAAATAAATGGCGCTTTACTCTTCATAAAATCGATCGATGCCAGTTGGAATAAATTTTTACGATCATTTACGATGACAATTATCGCGAAAAGAACAGGACTGCGCGTCCCCTGAAGCACTGCACTTATGATGTCCAATAAGTTATAATAACCAATCACCCCATGCACACAAACAGCGACATAAAAGAAAAGAAAATGAGCATGCAAAAACAAGACAGCGCGTCCGCGTGGTCAGCGCACTAATGATGCCATTATTTAATTATAATAACCAATCACCCCATGCACACAAACAGCGACATAAAAGAAATGAAAATGAGCATGCAAAAACAAGACAGCGCGTCCGCGTGGTCAGCGCACTAATGATGCCATTATTTAATTATAATAACCACTCACCCAAGCACACAAACAGCGACATAAAAGAAATGAAAATGAGCATGCAAAAACAAGACAGCGCGTCCGCGTGGTCAGCGCACTAATGATGCTATTATTTAATTATAATAACCACTCACCCAAGCACACAAACAGCAACATAAAAGAAATGAAAATGAGCATGCAATAACAAGACAGCGCGTCCGCGTGGTCAGCGCACTAATGATGCTATTATTTAATTATAATAACCACTCACCCAAGCACACAAACAGCGACATAAAAGAAATGAAAATGAGCATGCAAAAACAAGACAGCGCGTCCGCGTGGTCAGCGCACTAATGATGCCATTATTTAATTATAATAACCAATCACCCCATGCACACAAACAGCGACATAAAAGAAATGAAAATGAGCATGCAAAAACAAGACAGCGCGTCCGCGTGGTCAGCGCACTAATGATGCTATTATTTAATTATAATAACCACTCACCCAAGCACACAAACAGCGACATAAAAGAAATGAAAATGAGCATGCAAAAACAAGACAGCGCGTCCGCGTGGTCAGCGCACTAATGATGCCATTATTTAATTGTAACAACCACTCACCCAAGCACACAAACAGCGACATAAAAGAAATGAAAATGAGCATGCAAAAACAAGACAGCGCGTCCGCGTGGTCAGCGCACTAATGATGCCATTATTTAATTATAATAACCACTCACCCAAGCACACAAACAGCGACATAAAAGAAATGAAAATGAGCATGCAAAAACAAGACAGCGCGTCCGCGTGGTCAGCGCACTAATGATGCCATTATTTAATTATAATAACCAATCACCCCATGCACACAAACAGCGACATAAAAGAAATGAAAAAGAGCATGCAAAAACAAGACAGCGCGTCCGCGTGGTCAGCGCACTAATGATGCCATTATTTAATTGTAACAACCACTCACCCAAGCACACAAACAGCAACATAAAAGAAATGAAAATGAGCATGCAATAACAAGACAGCGCGTCCGCGTGGTCAGCGCACTAATGATGCCATTATTTAATTATAATAACCACTCACCCAAGCACACAAACAGCGACATAAAAGAAATGAAAATGAGCATGCAAAAACAAGACAGCGCGTCCGCGTGGTCAGCGCACTAATGATGCCATTATTTAATTATAATAACCACTCACCCAAGCACACAAACAGCGACATAAAAGAAATGAAAATGAGCATGCAAAAACAAGACAGCGCGTCCGCGTGGTCAGCGCACTAATGATGCCATTATTTAATTATAATAACCAATCACCCCATGCACACAAACAGCAACATAAAAGAAATGAAAATCATTAGATAAGTGTTCAAAGTATTTGAAGAAAAAGTTTTCATAAAGTTTTGAAAAGTTTTAAAAGTTAGTAAACATTGCTTTAGAAAATGTTAATGAATAGCGTTATTAAAATATTCTCAATGTTTCATTATTTTCACATTGAGCATGGCTTCAAATCGAAAAATGGAATGCATTTTTTGATTCTTTGGACATTTTTCCAGTAAGAGTGGGTAAAGAAATAGAAACAAAACCAAAACTTATTTTTTCATGTTTCGAATTATGCTAAAAGTACAATATGAATTAAAAATTGTATTTTTTAAAACTTATAAACTTATAAAAATAAAGCTTATAAACTTGATAATGTGATTTAAATATTGATTTTTTTCTGAAAAACTATATCAGCAACCTAAGTGATGGTATTATTGACGTAAAATTGTAGTTTATGCAACAAGCTGCAAAAAGAGGATTTTTTCAGCACGAGTCGTACATTTATCCAACGTCATTTATTTACCATTTATCACCGAGTTGGACAAATACGAAGAGTGCTGAAAAAATCATGTTTTGCAACGAGTCCCATACAACATTTTTTTTGCAATTCCGAAAAATACCCGTTGAGTCAAATTTTATGTCAAATTTTCATGTATTTTGTCAATAAATCGTTTGAATAAAAAAAATGTTAAAAGTGTTACTTTTCGAAACAAGTGCTGAAAAGTTCAACTTTTCGGCACCCATTTCAGAGTTGAAAAGTAGAACTTTTCAGCATTTATTTTGAAAAGTGTTGCTATTCGATTCTGTTATTTTTGGTACAGAAAAGTAGGTTATTTCGTCGTTCAAGAATGACAGGAAAAGTAAGTACTATGCCCTTTCTCAGCCTATTTCTATTATCGGCCTATCAGCACTTTGATCATGAATTACAGCTTTTATAAAGTGTTTTTGACTGTTCGAAAGTAATAAATAGCTCAAATAAAAGTGAGCAGTGAACTGGA